>NW_026562523.1:172500-180000 GCF_027474105.1 Poeciliopsis prolifica
GGATGGTTGGATGGATGTTTGGATGGATGTTGATGGATGGATGGATGTTTGGATGGATGGATGGTTGGATGGATGGTTGGATGGATGTTTGGATGGATGGATGGTTGGATGGATGTGGATGGTTGCATGGATGGATGGATGGGATGGTTGGATGATGGATGGATGGATGGTTGGATGGATGGTAGGATGGTTGGATGATGGATGGATGGTTGGATGGATGGTTGGATGGTTCATGGATTGATGGTTGGATGGATGGTGGATGGTTGGATGGATGGTTGGATGGATGGTGGATGGTTGGATGATGGATGGATGGTTGGATGGATGGATGGTTGGATGGATGGTTCAATGGATGGTTGGATGGATGGATGGATGGTTGGATGTTTGGATGGATGTTTCATGGATGGATGTTTGGATGTGGATGGTTGGATGGATGTTTCGATGGATGGATGGATGTTTGGATGGATGGATGGTTGGATGGATGGTTGGATGGATGGTTGGATGGATGTTTGGATGGATGGATGGTTGGATGGATGGTAGGATGCATGGATGGGGATGGAAGGATGGTTGGATGATGGATGGTGGATGGTAGGATGGTTGGATGATGGATGGATGTTGGATGGATGGTTCAATGGATTGATGGTTGGATGGATGGATGGTTGGATGGATGGTTGGATGGATGGTTGGATGGATGGTAGGATGGTTGGATGATGGATGGATGGTTGGATGGATGGTGGATGGTTGGATGATGTGGATGGTTGGATGGATGGATGGTTGGATGGTTCATGGATTGATGGTTGGATGGATGGTTGGATGGATGGTTGGATGGATGTTTGGATGGATGGATGGTTGGATGGATGGTTGGATGGATGTTTGGATGGATGGTTGGATGGATGTTTGGATGGATGGATGGTTGGATGGATGATGGATGGTTGGATGGATTGATGGTTGGATGGATGGATGGATGGTTGGATGGATGGTTGGATGGATGTTGGATGGATGGTTGGTTGGATGGATGATGGATGGTTGGATGGATGGTTGGATGGATGTGTGGATGGATGGTTGGATGGATGGTTGGATGGAAGGTTGGATGGATGGATGGTTGGATGGATGGTTCAATGGATGGATGGTTGGATGGTGGATGGATGGTTGGATGGATGGTGGATGGATGTTCGATGGATGGTTGGATGGATGGTTGGATGGATGGATGGATGGATGGATGGATGGTTCAATGGTTGGATGGATGATGGATGGTTGGATGGATGGTTGGATGGATGTTTGATGGATGGATGTTTGGATGGATGTTGGATGGATGATGGATGTTGGATGGATGATGGATGGTTGGATGGATGTTTGGATGGATGGAATGGATGGATGGTTGGATGGATGGATGGTTGGATGGATGGATGGTGGATGGATGATGGTGGATGGTTGGATGGATGGATGTTGGATGGATGTTTGGATGGATGGTTTGGATGGTTTGGATGTTTTGGATGGATGGTTGTTGGATGGATGGTTGGATGGTTTGGATGGATGGATGGATGGTTTGGATGGATGGATGTTTGGATGGTTGGATGGATGGTTGGATGGATGATGGTTGGATGGATGTTTGGATGGATGGATGTTTGGATGGATGGATTGGATGGATGGATGGTTGGATGGATGATGGATGGTTGGATGGATGTTTGGATGGATGGATGTTTGGATGGATGGTTGGATGGATGATGGATGGTTGGATGGATGTGGATTGGTTGGATGGATGTTGGATGGATGGTTGGATGGATGGTTTGATGGATGGATGGTTTATGGATGGTTGGATGGATGATGGATTTTGGATGGATGATGTTGGATGGATGTTTGGATGGATGGTTGGATGGATGGATGTTTGGATGGATGGTTGGATGGATGGTTGGATGGATGTTTGGATGGATGGTTGGTGGATGGTTGGTTGGATGGATGGTTGGGTGGATGTTCAATGGATGGATGGATGGTTTGGATGGATGGATGTTTGGATGGATGGATGGTTGGATGGATGATGGATGTTTGGATGGATGGATGGATGGATGTGGATGGATGTTTGGATGGATGTTTGGATGGATGGATGGATGGGGATGGATGTTGGATGGGATGGATGATGGTTGGATGGATGTTTGGATGGATGGATGTTTGGATGGATGGTTGGATGGATGGTTGGATGGATGGTTGGATGGATGATGGATGGTTGGATGGATGTTTGGATGGATGGTTGGATGGATGGTTCAATGGATGGATGGTTGGATGGATGGTAGGATGGTTGCATGGATGGATGGATGGTAGGATGGTTGGATGATGGATGGATGGATGGTTGGATGGATGGTAGGATGGTTGGATGATGGATGGATGGTTGGATGGATGGTTGGATGGTTCAATGGATTGATGGTTGGATGGATGGATGGATGGTTGGATGGATGGTTGGATGGATGGTAGGATGGTTGGATGATGGATGGATGGTTGGATGATGGATGGATGGTTGGATGGATGGTTCAATGGATTGATGGTTGGATGGATGGATGGATGGTTGGATGGATGTTTGGATGGATGTTTCGATGGATGGATGGATGTTTGGATGGATGGATGGTTGGATGGATGGTTGGATGGATGTTTGGATGGATGGATGGTTGGATGGATGGTAGGATGGTTGCATGGATGGATGGATGGTAGGATGGTTGGATGATGGATGGATGGATGGTAGGATGGTTGGATGATGGATGGATGGTTGGATGGATGGTTCAATGGATTGATGGTTGGATGGATGGATGGTTGGATGGATGGTTGGATGGATGGTTGGATGGATGGTAGGATGGTTGGATGATGGATGGATGGTTGGATGGATGGTAGGATGATGGATGGATGGATGATAGGATGGTTGGATGGATGGATGGTTGGATGGTTGGATGGATGGTAGGATGGTTGGATGATGGTTGGATGATGGATGGATGGATGGTTGGATGGATGGTAGGATGGTTGCATGGATGGATGGTAGGATGGTTGGATGATGGATGGATGGTTGGATGGATGGATGGATGGTTGGATGGATGGTTCAATGGATTGATGGTTGGATGGATGGTTGGATGGATGTTTGGATGGATGTTTCGATGGATGGATGGATGTTTGGATGGATGGATGGTTGGATGGATGGTTGGATGGATGTTTGGATGGATGGATGGTTGGATGGATGGTAGGATGGTTGCATGGATGGATGGATGGTAGGATGGTTGGATGATGGATGGATGGATGGTTGGATGGATGGTAGGATGGTTGGATGATGGATGGATGGTTGGATGGATGGTTGGATGGTTCAATGGATTGATGGTTGGATGGATGGATGGATGGTTGGATGGATGGTTGGATGGATGGTAGGATGGTTGGATGATGGATGGATGGTTGGATGGATGGATGGATGGTTGGATGGATGGTTCAATGGATTGATGGTTGGATGGATGGATGGATGGTTGGATGTTTGGATGGATGTTTCGATGGATGGATGGATGTTTGGATGGATGGATGGTTGGATGGATGTTTCGATGGATGGATGGATGTTTGGATGGATGGATGGTTGGATGGATGGTTGGATGGATGTTTGGATGGATGGATGGTTGGATGGATGGTAGGATGGTTGCATGGATGGATGGATGGTAGGATGGTTGGATGATGGATGGATGGATGGTAGGATGGTTGGATGATGGATGGATGGTTGGATGGATGGTTCAATGGATTGATGGTTGGATGGATGGATGGTTGGATGGATGGTTGGATGGATGGTTGGATGGATGGTAGGATGGTTGGATGATGGATGGATGGTTGGATGGATGGTAGGATGGTTGGATGATGGATGGATGGTTGGATGGATGGATGGTTGGATGGTTCAATGGATTGATGGTTGGATGGATGGTTGGATGGATGGTTGGATGGATGTTTGGATGGATGGATGGTTGGATGGATGGTTGGATGGATGTTTGGATGGATGGTTGGATGGATGTTTGGATGGATGGATGGTTGGATGGATGATGGATGGTTGGATGGATTGATGGTTGGATGGATGGATGGATGGTTGGATGGATGGTTGGATGGATGTTTGGATGGATGGTTGGTTGGATGGATGATGGATGGTTGGATGGATGGTTGGATGGATGTGTGGATGGATGGTTGGATGGATGGTTGGATGGAAGGTTGGATGGATGGATGGTTGGATGGATGGTTCAATGGATGGATGGTTGGATGGTTGGATGGATGGTTGGATGGATGGTTGGATGGATGTTTCGATGGATGGATGGTTGGATGGATGGTTGGATGGATGTTTGGATGGATGGATGGTTGGATGGATGGTTCAATGGTTGGATGGATGATGGATGGTTGGATGGATGATGGTTGGATGGATGTTTGGATGGATGGATGTTTGGATGGATGGTTGGATGGATGATGGATGGTTGGATGGATGATGGATGGTTGGATGGATGTTTGGATGGATGGTTCAATGGATGGATGGTTGGATGGATGGATGGTTGGATGGATGGTTGGATGGATGATGGATGGTTGGATGGATTGATGGTTGGATGGATGTTTGGATGGATGGTTGGATGGATGGTTGGATGGATGTTTGGATGGATGGTTGGTTGGATGGATGGTTGGGTGGATGGTTCAATGGATGGATGGTTGGATGGATGGTTGGATGGATGGATGTTTGGATGGTTGGATGGATGGTTGGATGGATGATGGTTGGATGGATGTTTGGATGGATGGATGTTTTGGATGGATGGTTGGATGGATGATGGTTGGATGGATGGATGGTTGGATGGATGTTTGGATGGATGGATGTTTGGATGGATGGTTGGATGGATGATGGATGGTTGGATGGATGATGGATGGTTGGATGGATGTTTGGATGGATGGTTCAATGGATGGATGGTTGGATGGATGGATGGTTGGATGGATGGTTGGATGGATGATGGATGGTTGGATGGATTGATGGTTGGATGGATGTTTGGATGGATGGTTGGATGGATGGATGTTTGGATGGATGGTTGGATGGATGGTTGGATGGATGTTTGGATGGATGGTTGGGTGGATGGTTGGTTGGATGGATGGTTGGGTGGATGGTTCAATGGATGGATGGATGGTTGGATGGATGGATGTTTGGATGGATGGATGGTTGGATGGATGATGGATGTTTGGATGGATGGATGGATGGTTGGATGGATGGTTGGATGGATGTTTGGATGGATGGATGATGGATGGATGGTGGATGGTGGTTGGATGGATGATGGTTGGATGGATGTTTGGATGGATGGATGTTTGGATGGATGGTTGGATGGATGGTTGGATGGATGGTTGGATGGATGATGGATGGTTGGATGGATGTTTTGGATGGATGGTTGGATGGATGGTAGGATGGTTGCATGGATGGATGGATGGTAGGATGGTTGGATGATGGATGGATGGATGGTAGGATGGTTGGATGATGGATGGATGGTTGGATGGATGGTTCAATGGATTGATGTTGGATGGATGGATGGTTGGATGGATGGTTGGATGGATGGTTGGATGGATGGTAGGATGGTTGGATGATGGATGGATGGTTTGGATGGATGGTAGGATGATGGATGGATGGATGATAGGATGGTTGGATGGATGGATGGTTGGATGGTTGGATGGATGGTAGGATGGTTGGATGATGGTTGGATGATGGATGGATGGATGGTTGGATGGATGGTAGGATGGTTGCATGGATGGATGGTAGGATGGTTGGATGATGGATGGATGGTTGGATGGATGGATGGATGGTTGGATGGATGGTTCAATGGATTGATGGTTGGATGGATGGTTGGATGGATGTTTGGATGGATGTTTCGATGGATGGATGGATGTTTGGATGGATGGATGGTTGGATGGATGGTTGGATGGATGTTTGGATGGATGGATGGTTGGATGGATGGTAGGATGGTTGCATGGATGGATGGATGGTAGGATGGTTGGATGATGGATGGATGGATGGTTGGATGGATGGTAGGATGGTTGGATGATGGATGGATGGTTGGATGGATGGTTTGGATGGTTCAATGGATTGATGGTTGGATGGATGGATGGATGGTTGGATGGATGGTGGATGGATGGTAGGATGGTTGGATGATGGATGGATGGTTGGATGGATGGATGGATGGTTGGATGGATGGTTCAATGGATTGATGGTTGGTGGATGGATGGATGGTTGGATGTTTGGATGGATGTTTCGATGGATGGATGGATGTTTGGATGGATGGATGGTTGGATGGATGTTTCGATGGATGGATGGATGTTTGGATGGATGGATGGTTTGGATGGATGGTTGGATGGATGTTTGGATGGATGGATGGTTGGATGGATGGTAGGATGGTTGCATGGATGGATGGATGGTAGGATGGTTGGATGATGGATGGATGGATGGTAGGATGGTTGGATGATGGATGGATGGTTGGATGGATGGTTCAATGGATTGATGGTTGGATGGATGGATGGTTGGATGGATGGTTGGATGGATGGTTGGATGGATGGTAGGATGGTTGGATGATGGATGGATGGTTGGATGGATGGTAGGATGGTTGGATGATGGATGGATGGTTGGATGGATGGATGGTTGGATGGTTCATGGATTGATGGTTGGATGGATGGTTGGATGGATGGTTGGATGGATGTTTGGATGGATGGATGGTTGGATGGATGGTTGGATGGATGTTTGGATGGATGGTTGGATGGATGTTTGGATGGATGGATGGTTGGATGGATGATGGATGGTTGGATGGATTGATGGTTGGATGGATGGATGGTTGGATGGATGGTTGGATGGATGTTTGGATGGATGGTTGGTTGGATGGATGATGGATGGTTGGATGGATGGTTGGATGGATGTGTGATGGATGGTTGGATGGATGGTTGGATGGAAGGTTGGATGGATGGATGGTTGGATGGATGGTTCAATGGATGGATGGTTGGATGGTTGGATGGATGGTTGGATGGATGGTTGGATGGATGTTTCGATGGATGGATGGTTGGATGGATGGTTGGATGGATGTTTGGATGGATGGATGGTTGGATGGATGGTTCAATGGTTGGATGGATGATGGATGGTTGGATGGATGATGGTTGGATGGATGTTTGGATGGATGGATGTTTGGATGGATGGTTGGATGGATGATGGATGGTTGGATGGATGATGGATGGTTGGATGGATGTTTGGATGGATGGTTCAATGGATGGATGGTTGGATGGATGGATGGTTGGATGGATGGTTGGATGGATGATGGATGGTTGGATGGATTGATGGTTGGATGGATGTTTGGATGGATGGTTGGATGGATGGTTGGATGGATGTTTGGATGGATGGTTGGTTGGATGGATGGTTGGGTGGATGGTTCAATGGATGGATGGTTGGATGGATGGTTGGATGGATGGATGTTTGGATGGTTGGATGGATGGTTGGATGGATGATGG
>NW_026562523.1:182500-230000 GCF_027474105.1 Poeciliopsis prolifica
GGATGGTTGGTTGGATGGATGTTTGGATGGATGGATGGTTGGATGGATGTTTGGATGGATGTTTCGATGGATGGATGGATGTTTGGATGGATGGATGGTTGGATGGATGGTTGGATGGATGTTTGGATGGATGGATGGATGTTTGGATGGTTGGATGGATGTTTGGATGGATGGATGGTTGGATGGATGTTTGGATGGATGGATGGATGGATGTTTGGATGGATGGATGGTTGGATGGATGGTTGGATGGATGTTTGGATGGATGGTTGGATGGATGTTTGGATGGATGTTTGGATGGATGGATGGATGTTTGGATGGATGGATGTTTGGATGGATGGATGGATGTTTGGATGGATGGATTTTTGGATGGATCGATGGTTGGATGGATGGATGTTTGGATGGATGTTTGGATGGATGGATGTTTGGATGGATGGATGGATGTTTGGATGGATGGATGTTTGGATGGATGGATGGATGGATGGATTTGGATGGATGGATGGATGTTTGGATGGATGGATGTTTGGATGGATGGATGGATGGATGGATGTTTGGATGGATGGATGTTTGGATGGATGTTTGGATGGATGGATGTTTGGATGGATGGATGGATGGATGTTTGGATGGATGTTTGGATGGATGGATGTTTGGATGGATGGATGTTTGGATGGATGGATGGATGTTTGGATGGATGGTTGGATGGATGTTTGGATGGATGGTTGGATGGATGTTTGGATGGATGGATGTTTGGATGGATGGATGGATGGTTGGATGGATGTTTGGATGGATGGATGTTTGGATGGATGGATGGATGGTTGGATGGATGGATGTTGGATGGATGTTTGGATGGATGGATGGATGTTTGGATGGATGGATGGATGGATGTTTGGATGGATGGATGTTGGATGGATGGATGGATGGATGGTTGGATGGATGGATGTTTGGATGGATGGATGGATGGATGTTTGGATGGATGGATGGATGTTTGGATGGATGGATGGATGTTTGGATGGATGGATGGATGGATGTTTGGATGGATGGATGGATGTTTGGATGGATGGATGGATGGATGGATGTTTGGATGGATGGTGGTGAGACAGCAGGTCTTCCTGGAGCGGCGATCCTTCGCCTTGGGACCCAGGCGGTGGCGACGTCTATGAAGGACACCGGCGTCTTTTCCCCGGGAATTGAAGCCTGGCAAATTTTAATAACCACCAGGCGAGCATCTTCATCATCTACATCATGATCTTATTCTTCTTCATCATCATCCCACAAAGCTGCAGGTTCCAGTGCCTCCATTCAGCAACTGGGACCCAAACGACCTTCCTGATTAGATCGATATTCTTTCAGCTCTTTGTCTTCAGCTGGTGTCGGTTTTGTTCTCTATCTGGTTCCCCAACTTCCCTTCCAGACCATCAGCTCTCATTGAGCTTGGAAAGCGTTTCTATGACGTCAGACTTTGTCTTGTTTCAGAGCAGGCGAGGGAACCTGGAGGGAACCTGGAGAGAACCTGGAGGGAACCTGGAGAGAACTGGAGAGAACCTGGAGGAAACCTGGAGAGAACCTGGAGGAACCTGGAGGGAACCAGGAGAGAACCTGGAGGGAACCAGGAGGGAACCTGGAGGGAACCTGGAGGAAACCTGGAGAGAACCTGGAGGAACCAGGAGGGAACCAGGAGAACCTGGAGGGAACCTGGAGGAAACCTGGAGAGAACCTGGAGGGAACCAGGAGGGAACCAGGAGAGAACCTGGAGGGAACCTGGAGAGAACCTGGAGGAACCAGGAGAGAACCTGGAGAGAACCTGGAGGAAACCAGGAGAGAACCTGGAGGGAACCTGGAGAGAACCTGGAGAGAACCTGGAGGAAACCTGGAGAGAACCTTGAGGAACCTGGATCTGTTGCTGCTCCAGCGTCCAGGACAATCCTAACAGGCTTCCGTTACAGCGTTTCTGTTCTGTGAAGCTAGCTCGATGCTAACGCAGTAAGCAGGATGTTCGCTCTTATGTTTAGTCTTAGACATTTTTCTTGTGAGACGTTTCAGACTCACTAAACCCACAGCAGGCAAAACAAGACAAGGCAGCATGAGGAAATCTGAGCTCTGCACACAAACTGATTAGAGGAGCTGCACATGCTGCGCCTTCTTCAGACATCCAAACTCATCTGTTGATTCCTGATTACTTCCTGATTGGTTCCTTGATTGTTCCTGATTGGTTCCAGCTTGGGCGTGTTTAGTTATTTTCATGTTTTCTTTATGAAAGAGACGCCGGAAGCTGGGCCGGTGGAGCTCCAACGTTTTGCCTGGAGAGAGATCCTGGGCTGTTGGGGAAGCTTGATCGAACGCTGGAGGGACTAGGACTTCTCTGGAAGATTGTCGGCCCAATTCGAGGACGTCAAATCGGGCCGATGTCCGGCCCCAATACCTGGACAGACTGGAGTTCATTCCAGGCCTGGAGAAAGAGACCGCCAGGACCATAAACCTGGTGAGACGTTTCCTTATTTCCCTTCATTTTTCGGACACAGACAGATGAATCATTTGGGCCCCATCGTTATTTTTGTGAGTGCATGGATACATTTTTTGAGCAAATAACTGCAGACTTTTTGTTGGATATTTATTGTGATTGAAAGATATATTTCAGAAACTGTTTCAGATTTGGTTTGGTTCAAATGTCGATTAGAACAGCTGATTTATTAAACATAACGTCTCCACCTGCACTTGTAAGCTGACGTGTCTGATCGTTTTTTGAAAATTAATTTCATTCAATTTGCCCTTTCTAGTATTGATTAGGACAGGCTGTTAATATACTAATTTCTAAATAGTTAAAAATAATTGAATTCTCTTAAGCGTTTGCAATCTCCATTTAAACGGGAAACTCTTGCAACAGCTGCCCGGTTCTACGTGTTCTGACCCGCTTCTTTCTGCTGCCGCTGCGCCCGACATTAGCGCTAGCTGCTACCTGTATAGCATTCAGAGTTATTTTAGGCTAGCATAGCTTCGCTAATGCTAACTGCTTTTAGCATCCTGTTAGCATCTTTTCCAGCAGCAGATTGTTTGGAAATGGGCTCTTTTGCACCTCAGCTTCCGCGTTTTTCCGGTACATTAAACATGTCATTTTACAGTAGGTGTTTGCAGGGCTTGCCAAAGCTAACAATTAATGACGTATCGGATTTGTAAGGCGGGATCCAAAGCCCCATCAAGCAAACTAGAAAAAGGTTTTCAGATGTACGTCTCATCATATATTCATGGATACGAGGGTGAGTATTACTTTAAAGTTCTTAAACTTCGTGGCTAATGTTAGCTTTAGCTTATGCTAATATGCAATATTCTCGGACATTTTACTCATACAATTGTGCTATTTATATATCTAAACATTCTTATTCTTTCTAAGTACAATATTGTATTTATTTTTAAGTGTATAGTTGATTGTGTTTGTTGTCGTTAGTGTCAAACAGAGACCAAGTAACGGGGGAGATCACATCAGGCTTTTGCTTCCGAAGCATGAGAAGCCCCATGACTTAAAAGTAGGGCAGCACTATCATTTTTTTCAGTTTGAGTTCAGCTGAATGTTCAGGTTCAAATTTGTTATTTTGATAAATATAAGGCCGTGTTCCTTAAGGCCTACGTGTTATTTCGTTTTACTACTTGTGCATGTGTAGCCGACTTGAACTCTGCGTTGTGTAATAAAAGGGACCAGCAGACGAAGACTCGGGATGTCTAGCAGGTTCATTCTGTTTGAAACAAAAATAAATCAGTGCAGCGGTCTGGGCTCCGACCTTCCCATACACAGCACACACCTTAAACGACCAAAAATAGAAATAACCAGGTTGGCTTGATAAACTCAACAAATGTCGAAACGGTGGGAATCAAACACCCAATACAGAGCTGCACCAACATAAAACAGTAGAAAACCAATATATAAGATATGTTAAGTTATCAAACATACTTTTTTAAAATATTTTGAATATTTTCACAAACAAACTGATGACAGCTAGTACACTCACCTCTCCCCAGCGCAGTTCGGCGCGAACAGAGGAGTAGCGCGAACACACCGGATGTGATGCAAAACCGGAAACAAGAAAATAAACAGGAAACAAGAAAATAAAAGCTTCTTTACCAAAATAAAATTACAACTCGAAATCGAAGAAAAACAAATATACATAGATAATGAAGATGGATTTGGGATGAAATATAACAATTTTTTTTACATACTTGCTACACATGCTTCTTGTGGGTTTGTGTTTACAGCCTCCTCCAGTTCAGACATATTTAATTAAGAAACCAGAGGTGGGGCGAGTAACCCAAATTTTAAAAAGAAAAGGTTTGTTGCGGTGTTAGCTTAGCTTACCTTGTGTAAAATCGTATGTCATTGTCAGACCCAGCGAACCTTTGTAATCCAAAGGCAGATTGAATTTTTAGTTCTTTAATCTGGTTAGTTACAGCTTTTATTTCTTCTTTTAATTTCTCATTTTCATTTATTGCCATGTCCAGGCTAGCTGGTTCTGGGACAGAGCAATAATCGTGATCAGCATAAGTGCATCACAGCTGCTGGCTGTCAGTCAGGCTCTGGTCTGCTCACTCGTTCCCAAACACTGGCTCTTTCAGGCTGAACTCAGAAGTTGTTCCACTGAAATAACAAAGGGACGGCTCCTTTCTTTACCATTCTTCTCCCACCTGCAGTTTTAGGTTGAAAAAGCTGATCTGGAGGGAAGTGAAGGCTGAAAACTTTGCTATGAGCTGTTAGCTTGAATTTGACTCCGCAAATATTTATAAGCCACCGTCTTTTTACCTCAGGATGTTTCGGAAATCCGTGAAAACTTAAAAGGCCGTTATGTTTGGAGGACGTTATGCACCGTGGAACACAACAGTGTTCGTGGTATTGCTTAAATTGCTTTTGAAATATGACTTTGTCTTTCCTTCCGGTCATGGTCGGTTACGTTAACCGTAAAGCGGAAAAAAAATAGCCGCATATGCGCATGCGGATGTGACGTCAGCGCGGCAGGTGCAAAGAGCCCATATGAACGGGAGCAGCAGCTTCATCACTGCTGCTAGCAGATGTAGCTGTGCGTCAGCTTTATGGTCGTACCAGAAACACAAGAATAGAAAGGTTCCACTTTGGTGTTTTGTCTGTCAAGGAACAAACTAGATTGATTTGGGTCCATAGTTTATTGGGTCAAAATGCCACCTGGTTCTCTACACAGTAACAATAATCTGCACAAACAGTTTTAGTTTTTTATTCTTTAACTTTTTGTTTGTTTCTTTTATCATTATTTCTGCATCACACGGCTGCGTGGACTCCGGCGCAACCCAGTCAGGTTCTGTTCCTGGTTCCTGCACAGAACCGACGCCTGAAGTGTTCAGAGACCTGGTCCTACTGAACAGAACCGCCTGCTGACCCGGTTCTCTACCAGGTCCAGTTTCCTTCAGCAGGACTTTTTCCTTCCTGATTGGCTGGAAACTCTTTCTGGTTCTGAACTGGTTCCATTTCAGAACCGCTCTGAGCCAGGCCCGATTCTGCTCCTCCTCCCGCCTCATCCAATCCACGGCACCAGCGGGAACAAAACCGGGATCTGGACCCGCTCTCCCGCTGACAATCTGTTTACCTCTGGGTAAACAGGTTCTGTTTCTGAGCTGGGCCAGAACAGCCTGTGGGAAACCGGGCCGGTCCAGAATCCCGGCGTCTCCTCCGTAAACATGCTGCTGTCGGTTCTGGAGCCGCCGGGTCAGGACGAACCGGTACGGAGCCAGAAGGATGATGACTGCAGCGAATGTCACTTCCTGTTTGACTAGATGAACTCTGAGTGGAACCAGGGCAACAAGGTTCGCTAATTTAACCCCCGCCCCCAGCCGGTTATTTGCACCCCAGCACGTCATTTGCCCCACAGCTCGTCGCCCCCACTGCTGCGCGTGCTTGCCCTTTCTCGCGGTGCAGTCGCAGCATCTCCAGGACGCTGCGGGCGTAGGCGTCCCTCAGGTTGGCTCTGCCCCCAGTGGGGTCGGCTCCGCCCCCCAGCGAGCCGCGGGTCAGCCTCCGGAGTGTGTCGGCGTGGCGCAGCGCGGCCTCCCGGACCTTCAGGGTGAAGTAGCAGGCGGAGAAGCGGTCGTTGATGATGGCGATGGGCAGCGCCAGATCAGGATGCCAGACAGGATGCAGAGGAAGGCCAGCGTCTTCCCTGCCGCCGAGTCGGGACGCACGTCGCCGTAGCCCACCGTGGTCATGGAGGTGGTGGCCCACCACCAGGCGGCCGGCACGCTGGTGAAGGTGGAAGCCGGGAGGTCGTGCTCCAGGGCGAACACCAGGGCGGCAAAGATGGAGATTCCCACGCCGAGGAAGAGGAGCAACACGCCGACTTCCTCATAACACTGAGCGATGGTCATTCCCAGAGAGCGCAGGCCTGCAGGGGGAGAAGGACCAGTTCATTCAGGAACTGTTCAGAGAAAAGAACCAGTTCATTCAGGAACTGTTCAGAGAAAAGAACCAGTTCATTCAGGAACTGTTCAGAGAAAAGAACCAGTTCATTCAGGAACTGTTCAGAGAAAAGAACCAGTTCATTCAGGAACTGTTCAGAGAAAAGAACCAGTTCATTCAGGAACTGTTCAGAGAAAAGAACCAGTTCATTCAGAAACTGTTTACATAAAGGAACCAGTTCATTCAGGAACTGTTCAGAGAAAAGAACCAGTTCATTCAGGAACTGTTCAGAGAAAAGAACTGGTTCATTGGGGAACTGTTCAGAGAAAAGAACCAGTTCATTCAGGAACTGTTCAGAGAAAAGAACCAGTTCATTCAGGAACTGTTTACATAAAGGAACCAGTTCATTCAGGAACTGTTCAGAGAAAAGAACCAGTACATTCAGGAACTGTTCAGAGAAAAGAACCAGTTCATTCAGGAACTGTTCAGAGAAAAGAACCAGTTCATTCAGGAACTGTTCAGAGAAAAACCAGTTCATTCAGGAACTGTTTACATAAAGGAACCAGTTCATTCAGGAACTGTTCAGAGAAAGAACCAGTTCATTCAGGAACTGTTCAGAGAAAAGAACTGGTTCATTGGGGAACTGTTCAGAGAAAAGAACCAGTTCATTCAGGAACTGTTCAGAGAAAGAACCAGTTCATTCAGGAACTGTTTACATAAAGGAACCAGTTCATTCAGGAACTGTTCAGAGAAAAGAACCAGTACATTCAGGAACTGTTCAGAGAAAAGAACCAGTTCATTCGGAACTGTTCAGAGAAAAGAACCAGTTCATTCAGGAACTGTTTACATAAAGGAACCAGTTCATTCAGGAACTGTTCAGAGAAAAGAACCAGTTCATTCAGGAACTGTTTACATAAAGGAACCAGTTTCATTCAGGAACTGTTCAGAGAAAAGAACCAGTTCATTCAGGAACTGTTCAGAGAAAAGAACCAGTTCATTCAGGAACTGTTCAGAGAAAAGAACCAGTTCATTCAGGAACTGTTCAGAGAAAAGAACCAGTTCATTCAGGAACTGTTCAGAGAAAAGAACCAGTTCATTCAGGAACTGTTTACATAAAGGAACCAGTTCATTCAGGAACTGTTCAGAGAAAAGAACCAGTTCATTCAGGAACTGTTCAGAGAAAAGAACTGGTTCATTGGGAACTGTTCAGAGAAAAGAACCAGTTCATTCAGGAACTGTTCAGAGAAAAGAACCAGTTCATTCAGGAACTGTTCAAAGAAAAGAACCAGTTTCATTCAGGAACTGTTTACATAAAGGAACCAGTTCATTCAGGAACTGTTCAGAGAAAAGAACCAGTACATTCAGGAACTGTTCAGAGAAAAGAACCAGTTCATTCAGGAACTGTTCAGAGAAAAGAACCAGTTCATTCAGGAACTGTTTACATAAAGGAACCAGTTCATTCAGGAACTGTTCAGAGAAAAGAACCAGTTCATTCAGGAACTGTTTACATAAAGGAACCAGTTCATTCAGGAACTGTTCAGAGAAAAGAACCAGTTCATTCAGGAACTGTTTCAGAGAAAAGAACCAGTTCATTCAGGAACTGTTTACATGAAGGAACCAGTTTCATTCAGGAACTGTTCAGAGAAAAGAACCGGTTCATTGGGGAACTGTTCAGAGAAAAGAACCAGTTCATTCAGGAACTGTTTATATAAAGGAACCATTCATTCAGGAACTGTTCAGAGAAAAGAACCGGTTCATTGGGGAACTGTTCAGAGAAAAGAACCAGTTCATTCAGGAACTGTTTACATGAAGGAACCAGTTCATTCAGGAACTGTTCAGAGAAAAGAACCAGTTCATTCAGGAACTGTTCAGAGAAAAGAACCAGTTCATTCAGGAACTGTTTACATAAAGGAACCAGTTCATTCAGGAACTGTTCAGAGAAAAGAACCAGTTCATTCAGGAACTGTTCAGAGAAAAGAACTGGTTCATTGGGGAACTGTTCAGAGAAAAGAACCAGTTCATTCAGGAACTGTTCAGAGAAAAGAACCAGTTCATTCAGGAACTGTTCAAAGAAAAGAACCAGTTCATTCAGGAACTGTTTACATAAAGGAACCAGTTCATTCAGGAACTGTTCAGAGAAAAGAACCAGTACATTCAGGAACTGTTCAGAGAAAAGAACCAGTTCATTCAGGAACTGTTCAGAGAAAAGAACCAGTTCATTCAGGAACTGTTTACATAAAGGAACCAGTTCATTCAGGAACTGTTCAGAGAAAAGAACCAGTTCATTCAGGAACTGTTCAGAGAAAAGAACCAGTTCATTCAGGAACTGTTTACATAAAGGAACCAGTTCATTCAGGAACTGTTCAGAGAAAAGAACCAGTTCATTCAGGAACTGTTCAGAGAAAAGAACCGGTTCATTGGGGAACTGTTCAGAGAAAGAACCAGTTCATTCAGGAACTGTTTACATGAAGGAACCAGTTCATTCAGGAACTGTTCAGAGAAAAGAACCAGTTCATTCAGGAACTGTTCAGAGAAAAGAACCAGTTCATTCAGGAACTGTTTACATAAAGGAACCATTCATTCAGGAACTGTTCAGAGAAAAGAACCAGTTCATTCAGGAACTGTTCAGAGAAAAGAACCAGTTCATTCAGGAACTGTTCAGAGAAAAGAACCAGTTCATTTAGGAACTGTTTACATAAAGGAACCAGTTCATTCAGGAACTGTTCAGAGAAAAGAACCAGTTCATTCAGGAACTGTTCAGAGAAAAGAACCAGTTCATTCAGGAACTGTTCAGAGAAAAGAACCAGTTCATTTAGGAACTGTTTACATAAAGGAACCAGTTCATTCAGAACTGTTCAGAGAAAAGAACCAGTTCATTCAGGAACTGTTTACATAAAGGAACCAGTTCATTCAGGAACTGTTCAGAGAAAAGAACCAGTTCATTCAGGAACTGTTCAGAGAAAAGAACCGGTTTTCATTGGGGAACTGTTCAGAGAAAAGAACCAGTTCATTCAGGAACTGTTTACATAAAGGAACCAGTTCATTCAGGAACTGTTCAGAGAAAAGAACCAGTTTCATTCAGGAACTGTTTACATAAAAGAACCAGTTCATTCAGGAACTGTTCAGAGAAAAGAACCAGTTCATTCAGGAACTGTTCAGAGAAAAGAACCAGTTCATTCGGGAACTGTTTACATAAGGAACCAGTTCATTCAGGAACTGTTCAGAGAAAAGAACCAGTTCATTGGGGAACTGAATGATGGTCTTTCCCAGAGACCAGGATTTGGAGAGAGAGGATAAAGAACTGGTTCAGCCCTGAACCTTTTCCTGATCCTGTTCAGAAAGGACAGGATCAGGATAAAGATAAAGACTGTGTTGCTCTGATCTGCCTTCAGGACATTCATCCTGTTTCTTGAGTAAAGATGTTGTTGACGTCACTTTAGTTACTGGTGCTGGTTCTGGTTATTCTGGGTTCCTGCTCCAGTTTCCTCTGCTTCCTGCATTATTCATGAGTGATCGGAGAGGCTTCTTCAGCTCATGGAGTCTTTGCTAATATCAGACGTTGAATCCGTGTTTTCTCTGCCAGCTGCTTTCTCTTCACATCAGGAGGGAATGGGGGAGTCAGGGGGACCTGTGATTGGTCCTCACGCCTCGCCGCATTACGCTGCTCTTTGTCGGCTGTGGTTTCAAAAACAGGAAACAGCCAGTTTGTTCAGGAATATTTAGGACACAACAAGCAGCCAGGCTGAGAAAAGCTGCATGGAACTCATGTTTAGTAATGATGTAGCCGCTCTGGGCAATGTGTTGACCCGCTGGTTGCTCTTTGTGCGGCAAATGAAGGGAATCTGTGATTGGATGAACAGACACAGAGCGCTGCCAGGACCAGCTCCACTGTGAACGCACACACCACACGTTGAGCATGCGCTCGCACCAGACTGACGGCCCAGAGCAAACCGTGACGATAACTGCCTTATAGTCACTCTGGTAGGTTGGCATTGAGCGATCAAGCAGTCAGGCTTTGATACTTGGTGCAGTATTCTCCAAAAAGTCGATCTTCACAGAGGGGCCATTAAATGCCGCTACAGGGGAACCTGCTCTGCACAACCTCCTTCCTACTGGGAAGGTATTATGTTTTAGTTTGTTTCTCTGGGGAAACGCTGACAGAGTCCATGCTCTGGACTGGCCATGGCAAAGTCCCGACTGCAGCACCACAGAAAACAGATCGAGTCAGAGTGAACAGGTGAAGCAGGAAGCCTTAAAACTCCACCCAGTAAGACTGGGATGAGCTAAGGTCCCAGTAAACCTTGCAGAAGGAAACCCAGAACATCTGACCCAAATCAGTTCTATTAAGCTTTAATGGTTGAGAGAAAGAGTTGAGGTGTACTTTCTAGTGAAGCGTTTACCTGTGGAGTGTCGACCCAGCTTCAGCATGCGCAGGATCCGGAGGAGGCGCAGCACCTGGACCACCCGGCCCACGTTCTCCAGCTCGGTGGAGCCGCCATGGAGGCTCTCCACTGCCAGCGTCACATAGAAGGGCAGGATGGCCAGCAGGTCGATCACGTTGGGGATGCTTCGACTGAACCGGCACTTGTCCCGGACGCAGGCGAAGCGCAGCACCAGCTCACCTGTGAACCACAGGACGCACACGTACTCCACGCCGTCGAGCAGCCGCGGCCCGCTGGCGCCGAGCCAGCTCACGCCGAAGTCCTGGTCCAGGTCCAGAGAGATCAGCACCATGTTGACGACTGACAGCACCACGAAGAAGATGGAGAGGGAGCCAAAAGTTCGGGCGGCGCGACGATTCCGGTCTCTCCAGAATGTCCCAGAGACGCCGACGCAGGCCTGGACAGAGCGTACCTACAAAGTCCTCCTCTTCTTCATCAGTCTCAAACTCCTGCTGGACATCCAGGGACTCTTTCTGCTCCTTGCGGCGGTAGTAGCGTTCTCGGCAGCAGGAGTCGATGCGGAGTTCGTCGATGCCCCAGTACTCGATCTCCTGGAGGAAGGAGATCTCACACAGCTCCTCCATGACATGAAGGTGACCCGTCTGGTAGAAGTTCATCACATACCTGGACCAAGCAAAGAAATGAATGAAACAAAGCCTGAACAGCCTGACGTTTCTGGAACATGAGAAAGGTGGTGGACCTGAAACCAGATCAGCCCTGACTGGATGTTTCCTCCTCTCCACAGACATCAGGGGCATAAAACTCTGCGCGGTTTTCACTAAAACAAATTTAGAAAAGACTCAAGATGTCTGAAGCCGAGCTGCGATCAGACTTGCTTCATGATTTGCTGCTCCGCCCGTCGCCTCCATCAATACATATTCATGTCATTTGGTATAAATACTGTTTAGGAATTAAAAAGAGGAATAACTTGATTTAGCTCTTTAATTAATTCTTCTTTGTCCCGAATTCTTGTGTCTGTATAAATGTGCAGGGAGAAAGAGCAATCATACGACGTCAGACTTCAGATATCCAGAGTTTTATCCAGAGAAAATCAATCCAAGAAGAATGTTGCAATAAGCATCTCACCTAGATCATCAAAAGTCCAAGACATGACAAAACAGAAACAATTAACTGAGTAAAAGGGAAACAGAACAAACAAAAGATGCATCTTCTGGGAAACTCTCACTCAGCACAAGAGATTCGGACTTCAGCTCTAAACAAACCATTTTATAATAATGTGTATTCTCCTCATTTAAATATATGCATTAGGAGGTGTGTTTTCCTTTGTGTGGGCCTTCCCATTGATTTTATTACCTCCTGCTAAAGAACCCAAAGGCAGATATATGGATCGTCCAACTGGGTCTCTGCCGTACCAGGCGTCTCCTGCAACTCTCCCTGAGCTAATTTACGACCTCTGTCTGTTTTAGTTTTCTGCCTCAAATGATTCCACAAGAAAGTAGTTTGTATTTTTAACCAAGCTTGCACAAAATGTAATGCTAAATAATGACTATAAGTTTGGATCTAAGAAGTAACTAATTCAAAACATGCTTAAAGAAATATAGTTAATTCTAATATAGATAAAATTATTTATGAAAAGTTTTAAGATCCTAGTGAACTTTTGAACCATGCTAAGGAATTTGTTAACTGCCTGGCAGACAGACTCCCTGTCTAAAGAGATTCTAGGCTGTTTTCTGTAGAATCCTCCCTAAGAATTTATATAAGTTCAGAGTCAGATTCAGTTGTTTTAGTTTGGATCTTTATCTAAATTTATATGAACATAGAGTGTACTTTAGCTTTCTATGGTATATTTCATATGTATCAAAACTATCCTGTGCAGTATTGTGCTAATTTAAAATATTATTTCAACACTGGTCAGAAGTCTGCAGCCGTAACCATGGCAACGGCCTTGTTGTACCAGGTAAGTATCTGTAACAATAATAATAATCTATTTATTTAAAGGTGCTTTCAGGGCACAGAAGGGCCTGGTACCGGTACCGGTCCAGTGACGTTCGGTGAGCTTTAGGTAGAAAAAGTTTACTTGGCTGCTGCACATTTTCACAGCAGGTCAAAGCTTTCAAAGCAGATTTATTTATATTATTTTTATATTTCACGCCAAATACATTTTAATTTTTGATGTAAAATATGGCGCCACACATTTTATTGTGCACACGGCGTTTAGACCCGAGGAGCTGGGTCATCACGCGGCGCTTTGTCAGGCTGATCTGACGGCAGAACGACAGGAATAAAGCCCTAAGGGAGACTTTCAGTTTTGAAAGGTAGTCTAAGCATCCAGTCCTGGTCCTGGCGGGCTGCTGTCCTGCAGCTCTTGGACGCCTCCCTGGAGGTCGTCTCCCTGGAGGTCGTCTCCCTGGAGGTCGTCTCCCTGGAGGTCGTCTCCCTGGAGGTCGTCTCCCTGGAGGTCGTCTCCCTGGAGGTCGCCTCCCTGGAGGTCGTCTCCCTGGAGGTCGTCTCCCTGGAGGTCGTCTCCCTGGAGGTCGCCTCCCTGGAGGTCGCCTCCCTGGAGGTCGTCTCCCTGGAGGTCGTCTCCCTGGAGGTCGTCTCCCTGGAGGTCGCCTCCCTGGAGGTCGTCTCCCTGCAGGTCGTCTCCCTGGAGGTCGTCTCCCTGGAGGTCGTCTCCCTGGAGGTCGCCTCCCTGGAGGTCGTCTCCCTGCAGGTCGTCTCCCTGGAGGTCGTCTCCCTGGAGGTCGTCTCCCTGGAGGTCGCCTCCCTGGAGGTCGCCTCCCTGGAGGTCGTCTCCCTGGAGGTCGTCTCCCTGGAGGTCGTCTCCCTGGAGGTCGCCTCCCTGGAGGTCGCCTCCCTGGAGGTCGTCTCCCTGGAGGTCGTCTCCCTGGAGGTCGCCTCCCTGGAGGTCGTCTCCCTGCAGGTCGCCTCCCTGGAGGTCGTCTCCCTGGAGTCGTCTCCCTGGAGGTCGCCTCCCTGGAGGTCGCCTCCCTGGAGGTCGCCTCCCTGGAGGTCGTCTCCCTGGAGGTCGTCTCCCTGGAGGTCGTCTCCCTGGAGGTCGTCTCCCTGGAGGTCGCCTCCCTGGAGGTCGTCTCCCTGGAGGTCGTCTCCCTGCAGGTCGTCTCCCTGGAGGTCGCCTCCCTGGAGGTCGCCTCCCTGGAGGTCGTCTCCCTGGAGGTCGCCTCCCTGGAGGTCGCCTCCCTGGAGGTCGCCTCCCTGGAGGTCGTCTCCCTGGAGGTCGTCTCCCTGGAGGTCGTCTCCCTGGAGGTCGTCTCCCTGGAGGTCGCCTCCCTGGAGGTCGCCTCCCTGGAGGTCGTCTCCCTGGAGGTCGCCTCCCTGGAGGTCGCCTCCCTGGAGGTCGTCTCCCTGCAGGTCGTCTCCCTGGAGGTCGCCTCCCTGGAGGTCGCCTCCCTGGAGGTCGCCTCCCTGGAGGTCGCCTCCCTGGAGGTCGCCTCCCTGGAGGTCGTCTCCCTGGAGGTCGCCTCCCTGGAGGTCGCCTCCCTGGAGGTCGTCTCCCTGGAGGTCGTCTCCCTGGAGGTCGTCTCCCTGGAGGTCGCCTCCCTGGAGGTCGCCTCCCTGGAGGTCGTCTCCCTGCAGGTCGCCTCCCTGCAGGTCGCCTCCCTGCAGGTCGTCTCCCTGGAGGTCGCCTCCCTGCAGGTCGTCTCCCTGGAGGTCGCCTCCCTGGAGGTCGCCTCCCTGGAGGTCGCCTCCCTGGAGGTCGTCTCCCTGGAGGTCGCCTCCCTGGAGGTCGCCTCCCTGGAGGTCGTCTCCCTGGAGGTCCTCCCTGGAGGTCGTCTCCCTGGAGGTCGTCTCCCTGGAGGTCGCCTCCCTGGAGGTCGCCTCCCTGGAGGTCGCCTCCCTGGAGGTCGCCTCCCTGGAGGTCGCCTCCCTGGAGGTCGCCTCCCTGGAGGTCGTCTCCCTGGAGGTCGCCTCCCTGGAGGTCGCCTCCCTGGAGGTCGTCTCCCTGGAGGTCGCCTCCCTGGAGGTCGCCTCCCTGGAGGTCGTCTCCCTGCAGGTCGCCTCCCTGCAGGTCGTCTCCCTGGAGGTCGCCTCCCTGCAGGTCGTCTCCCTGGAGGTCGCCTCCCTGGAGGTCGCCTCCCTGCAGGTCGCCTCCCTGGAGGTCGCCTCCCTGCAGGTCGCCTCCCTGGAGGTCGCCTCCCTGCAGGTCGCCTCCCTGGAGGTCGCCTCCCTGGAGGTCGCCTCCCTGGAGGTCGCCTCCCTGCAGGTCGCCTCCCTGGAGGTCGCCTCCCTGCAGGTCGTCTCCCCCTGGAGGTCGCCTCCCTGCAGGTCGCCTCCCTGGAGGTCGCCTCCCTGCAGGTCGCCTCCCTGGAGGTCGCCTCCCTGCAGGTCGCCCCCTGGAGGTCGCCTCCCTGCAGGTCGCCTCCCTGGAGGTCGTCTCCCTGGAGGTCGCCTCCCTGCAGGTCGCCTCCCTGGAGGTCGCCTCCCTGGAGGTCGCCTCCCTGGAGGTCGCCTCCCTGCAGGTCGCCTCCCTGGAGGTCGCCTCCCTGGAGGTCGCCTCCCTGCAGGTCGCCTCCCTGCAGGTCGTCTCCCTGGAGGTCGCCTCCCTGCAGGTCGCCTCCCTGGAGGTCGCCTCCAGAGTAACGACCTCATTATTTGACTCAGGTGTGTTGAAATGGAGACGTATCTAAAAGTTGCAGGACGGCGGCCCCCCTGACTTGGGCTAAAGGTCAAAGGAATGCTGCATGATGATGGCTGTTTTGAGTGCAGAGGAAAACCTACTGGAAGGTTTGGGAGCTTCTGTCGAAGAAGAATTCATTCAGGAGGAAGTCTGCGTCATCGCAGAGCTCCAGCGCAGCGTCTCGACCGCAGCAGACCAGCTTCCCCAGGCGAGTCTCTGGGTGGACGCCAGCAGCTCCTGGGACAGGACGTAGCGACTCCCCCCGACATTGACGACCAGAGCGTCAAGCGGGTCCCTCACGCACGGCGCCGGCGTCTCGCTGAAGACGCTGGAGTTCAAAGACAGCAGGGAGGCGGCGTCAGCGAACGCCTCCAGGCCCGCCATGGAGGACGAGGCGGCAGCTGGAGAAAAGGAGACAGGACACATCTGGGTCAGAAGCGCTCTGGTCACTGATGTCTGGGGAACATCTGGATCTGACAGGAACAGATGCTGGGGGCGAGAGAGGGAAGGAGAGAGAGAGCGACCGTGGGGTTTCTGATTTCAACAACATGGGCAGCTGCCCAGGGCGGCAGGAGGAGGGGCCTCCCTCACAATGCTTCTTTGATGCTCTGTCAGTCAAGAGGTGGCGCCCCCTTGTGTTGAGGTCACATGACTGGATTTTGATTGGCTTAGAGGACTCACTGCAGACATGCCCTGAAGTCCCGCCCCTGGCCTTTCTGCAACCAATGAGAGGACAGAGTCAGGATGCTGTCATTCTGTTGCTGTTCCAACTCTCAGCCACTAGGGGAGGCTGTTTGCGCTAACGGAGACACTCATATCAAGCGTCTGTGGAGAGAGGTTCTGGCTCCTGGATCGGCCCGGTCCAGTTTGGTTCGCTTCAGTTCGGTCCAATCTGGTCTTCTGGGTTCTGGTTCTAATCAGAACCAGGTTCTGGTGTTTAATGCGTCCTCTCCTTTTGCCATCGGGACTCAGAGGAAAGAAACCTAACCTGTTGAACCCGACCCCATCAGAACCGTCACTACTGCTGAGAGGTCAGCTGCCCATCCCGTCTGAACCGCCAGAACCTCCAGGAGCATGAAGATGAGAACCAGAACCAGAACCAGAACCAGCAGACTCTGACCTGGTTTCCGTGGAGTCGCTGTCGGATCGTCTGCTGGAAACTTTCCTCACTTGGAGACGAAGAACGCTGCAGCAGCCGGAGCTTCTGACGGGCCTGCCGGGTCGGCGGGTCCAGCAGCTTCTGCTTTCCGCTCAGGTTGGCGCTGCAGTTTGAAGGAGGAGGAAGACGAGGAGGAGGAGGGAGAGGATGATGAAGAGGAGGAGGAGCATCCTCCTCCTCTTCCTCCTGGTCCTATT
Organism: Poeciliopsis prolifica; assembly: GCF_027474105.1. Classification (NCBI taxonomy): domain Eukaryota; kingdom Metazoa; phylum Chordata; class Actinopteri; order Cyprinodontiformes; family Poeciliidae; genus Poeciliopsis; species Poeciliopsis prolifica. The sequence goes on from NW_026562523.1 coordinate 199,299, forward strand.
TCTGTTCCTTTGCTTTATTTTTAGATCCTTCTCTTCCTGAGCTGCTCATGATTTCCTCTGGGTCCAGGTTCTGCCTCTGAACCGGGTCGGCTCTGACCCAAACCCAGTTCCACACACAGAACCCTGGAGAAGCCGTCCCGGTTCACTCATCCCAACGTTTCTGATCCATCATTGGTTGAAGGATCAGAACCATTTTAACCAAACTGAACCGCGACAGAGCGCCAATCAGAACCACCGGTCCAAAACTGAACAGCAGGAAGTCCTGGAGTCACAACAGACATTTTATAAAGTTAGAACTGAACCAGAACCAGAACCAGTCAGACCAATCGCCCGTCTTGCACGAGCTGCTATTATCTCCTGTTGCTAGGAAACAAACTGGTTTCCAGTCCATCTTGATGGCGGCTGCTCCACATTCTGAGCTCTGGCTCTGCAGCGCCACCTTGTGTCAGGCTGAAGCGGTGAATGGCTGAATGCAGCTTTTATTTCATTCATGCTTTCATTGGTTCAGCCATGATGTTCCCCTGGTTCTGACGAACTGGGTCAGAACCACACAGTCACAGCGGTTAAGCTCAGCCCACAGATTATAATAGATAAGAGAGATGGCGCCATCTGGTGGAGAACCATGGCAATATAACCATTTATTATTGAGCCTTTATTTTAATCGTGAAAAAGTCACTTATAAAAACGTTTATAAGTGACTCATATATTAGAAGTTTGTAAAATAAATCAACACAAACGGGAAATTAAAGCAGCAATTTGTAGAACAGATCGTCGCCCTGTAAAAGTTCACGAGCAGCCGTGAAGAAACTGAGACGGGCTGGACTTTCCTCACGGCTGCTCCTGAACTTTTACAGGGCGACGATCGAGAGCGTCCTCTGCCTCAACGTGACTGTGTGGTATGGTAGCTGCACAGCACTGGAGAGGAAACAACTGACACGGGTGGTGAGAACAGCACAAGGCATTGTGGGATGCCCCCTCCCGGACCTGGACTCTATTTACATAGGCCGGGTCAAGAAGAGAGCTGGATCCATAGCCATGGATTCCAGCCACCCGGGCCACAGACTGTTTGTGCCGCTGCCATCAGGCCAGCGGTTCAGGAATATACGGACTACAACAAACAGACTGAGAAACAGTTTCTTCCCCAGCCGTCAGAGCCATTACTCCCTGCCGCCCCCTCCCACACATATCATAACCTCACATACACCCCCACCCCCACACAGCCATATTGTTCTGCACTTGCACTGTCACATCATCTGCACTTTACCATAATTGGACCTGCTGCTTCTTCTTTGGTGTGGTTGAGTGCCTTTAGTTCATTTTAGTTGTATATAATATTATTATTATTATTATTGGTGTTTGTTTATTTTATATTGTATATATTTGACTTTTTGCACGGGAGTTGCAATAGAAATTTTGTTGAATCCTGTTCAATGACAATAAATGCTATTCTATTCTTCTATTCTATTCTATAAATCAATTGCTCTGAGATCTGTCAGATGCATTGATCTGATCTGAGTTCAATTTAAAAAAGTATGGAAGCCCATTCAAGCTTTGCTTTTGAGATATTGGAGTAAGCATCCTGGCTGATTTTTATCTAATAAAAGTGACTTTAAAACAAAAATTCTGACTTCCTGTTGGGCTTTAATTGTTTCTCTTGCATGGCGGAAACGGCTGCCGTGGAGTTCTGTGTGTGAAATCTACCCACTCTAGCTCTATCTGTCTGTAGGTTTTTTCCTGGATGTATCCGCTGACTGTATCTTCAGGTGTGTTGGTCACAGTTTATTCTTCAAGGTGGAAAACTGGAAACAAAACAAACGTTTCGGATCCAGTTTTCTAAACAGAATGTGGAGAAGATTAAAGAGGACAAAGTGCTTTATTAGGAGAAATATTGTTGAGAATTTTGAAATTAACTCATTTGTTTTGATCATTAAAACTGATAAATATTTGACAAAGCTTTCTAATCATCAATAATGTAGGACACATATGTCAAAGTCAAGGTGCGCAGGCCGGATCCGGCCCGCAAATTAATCATCTGTGGCCCCAGGATGATATTTAATTACTATTAGAACCGGCCCGCGGGCCACAGGCCACAGCGACTCGCTGGCGTTTTGCACGTGTAACCGGGTTCTGCTTCACGCCGCTGTACCAGGCCGACCCAAGTAACCCCTGGACTCTGCGTTGTGTAGATGTTTAATGAAGACCAGGAGTTCTGGGTGAACAGGCAGTTTATTTCCTGAATGAGAACAGATCGGGTTGGAATCAATGCAACGGCTCAGCTTCCCTCAGCACACTACAACAGAGCATCACGTTGACTTTAACTTAGCACAGAAAGTGTTTTACAATGTTATCAAAACTAAAAGTGCAAAATTGATGCCAGGCACACAAATCATAAATAGTAGTTGCACACTATTGATGTAAGTTATGAAGAATAATATTTTATGTGTTTCTAACACTTTTCCGTGCTGAGGAATGAAACTCACCTCTATTGCAGCTTCCATAGACTGGCACTGATTACAGCAGCATATAACCAGCCACACAGAGAGGAGGCGCTATTTCCCATTGCACTGATAATATATAAAGCAAGTGGGATTCTACAACATAAACTCTGTTACACACGCACCAACACTACATTTCCCACAATGCATCGGTAGCCCGCGACGTCACTGCAGCACAAGCGGCTTCATAGTTCATCAGCATTCAGAGCAGAGATCAACTTTCAGGTTCCCTCCTCAAAATGGCTGAACGCGTAGAGACGCTGAGAACAGGGTTCATGTTCACGGAGGTAAAGGCCAACCTGTGTGCAGTGACGTCAGTAACGCGTCACTGACGTTTTTATATCAAATCAGGTAGTCAGACTGCAGTTACTTATTGAAATCACTTTGCGTTTACTATTTTGTCATTTTTCCGCGGCTTGGGGAGTATGCGACAGAAACAATGAGGGAGACGCATTTTGTCACTGGAAAAACAGGAACTATGTTGAGTTTCGCTCACCAAGTCAGATTATTATAAGCGGCTTGGAGCTTGGTTTTTAAAGTCGCTTGTAGATTTAATGAGTCGCTTTTTATGGGCTTAATAAGCGACATAAACCCAGAATTTGTCTGACATCCAGTCAGTTTTAGTCAGACTCATAATCCGTCCCGCTTGTCTTTGTTCATGTCAAGTTAATATTTTACCTCTGAATGACGTCAAGCTTCGCGTTGCGCTCCAGAAAACTGCAAACAGCGCAATAAACATCAAAACAAGTCCGTAAAGTTGTGTAAATTATAATTATTAATATAAGTGTCACTAATCTGTGCAGCCATCTGAGTTGCAGAGCAGCAGGGGGCCCTCTGTGCGCTGTGACAACAAACGCAGGGCCGTAACGCAGGGCTGGCTTTGGGGGTCTAAACCCTATTGATAGTTTTCCAGACAATAGAAACACAAGAACATGCGCAAATTACTAACGTTTTTTGAACTATTGTAACCATTAAACAATCTCTCCTTCAGTTCAACCATATAAGTGGAGACACATTGTTGATGTAATCATTATAAAATAACTTGCAATTAATTATTGGGAAAGATCAATGTGATGTTCACAGGCAGCTGTTAGCATTTGCTGACAGTAACTAAAATAGTTACTTTTAACGTAAATTAATTACTTTCCACATCAAGTAATCAGTAATCTAACTGTTACTTTTTTCAAGAAGTAATCAGTAATCTGATAAAAGTAACTTTGCCATCACTGCCTGTGTGTTTCTGTGTGGAGAAAGTTTGGCTGTAATGAAAGAATATAATCTATCAAACTTCTCAGAAACACACAAAGACAAGAATATGAACGTCGTAGAGCAGCACAATAATGCAGTTTCAGTTTATACTGCATGCTCTTTAATTTATGTATTTATCTTGACATTAAGAAACATATTGAGTTTTTCAAAACTATACATTTTTTTCTGTTTGCTTGTTGAAAATGTTTTTCCTTGAGGTTATCGACAGTCATAATAAAATATTGCTCATCAGAGAGAGACCTGCAGTGAAGAAGGTGAGAGTATGGCCTGAGGGCGCCATGTCTGCACTGCAGGACTGTTTTGAGTGCACTGAATGGGGCATCTTCAAGGAAGCAGCAAACAAAAAACAAGCGCACCAACGTGGAGGAGTACGCTGCATCTGTATCCGACTATATCAGTTGGTGCATGGAAAAGAGACAGCAACAAAAACAATAGTCACTCGGGCAAACCAAAACCTTGGATGACCAAGGAGGTGGGAACGAAGCTGAGAGAACGCAATGCTGCTTTCAGATCTGGTGATGCTGCGGCTCTCAGGTCTGCGAGGGTCAACCTGAACCGGACCATCAGAGACGCTAAGCGAGCCCACAGCCGGAAAATCCAGGGTCTCTTCCAGGACTCCAACAACACCAGGAAACTGTGGCAGGGCATCCAGTCTATCACAGACTACAAACCCACACCCCATCCTGCCAGACCGACACTGGCTTCCTCAACGAGCTCAACAACTTCTTCGGAAGATTTGAGGAGCTGAACAACAACCCTGCGAGGAAAGCGACGCCACTCCCCGATGAACAGGCGCTCAGACTAGAAACATCAGCAGTGCGGAAGGTTCTGAGGAAGGTCAACGCGCGGAAAGCTGCAGGTCCGGACAACATTCCAGGTCTGCTAATCAAGGAATGCTCGGACCAGCTGGCCCACGTGCTCACCGACATCTTCAACACGTCCCTGGACCAGGCTGTCGTCCCACGGTGCTTCAAGTCTGCCACTGTCCGTCCGGTCCCGAAGTCAACCACCATCACATGCCTTAACGACTTCCGCCCCGTCGCACTGACATCCACCATCATGAAGTGCTTCGAAAGACTTGTTAAGGACCACATCATCTCCACGCTCCCCCCATCACACGACCCTTTCCAGTTTGCATACCAGTCCAAGCGCAGTGCTGAGGATGCAGTCTCCACTGCTCTCCACCTGAGCCTGGAGCATCTGGAGGAGAAGAACACCCACGTGCGGATGCTGTTCCTGGACTTCAGCTCAGCGTTCAACACCATCATCCCCCAAGACCTGGTGGGCAAACTGGGCCCCTTAGGAATTAACACCCCCCTCTGCAACTGGCTACTGGACTTCCTCACTGACAGAACCCAGGCTGTCAGAATGGAGAACAACACCTCCGATGTCATCACCCTGAACACCGGCACCCCTCAGGGCTGTGTCCTGAGCCCCCTGCTGTTCACCCTGATGACCCACGACTGCCGTCCACACTTCAGATCCAACCACATCCTGAAGTACGCGGACGACACCACAGTGGTGGGCCTCATCCGGGACAACAACGAGACGGCCTATAGGGAGGAGGTGCGGCATCTGGTGGACCGGTGCAGAGGAAACAACCTGATCCTGAATGTCAACAAGACCAAGGAGATCATCGTAGACTTCAGGAAATCCAGACCCACCCACACACCACTCCTCATCAACGACTCAGCAGTGGAGGTCGTCAGCAGCACCAAGTTCCTGGGGGTGCACATCAACGACAACCTCAGCTGGTCTCCCCACATCTCCTCACTGGTGAAGAAGGGCCAGCAGCGCATGCACTTCCTGCGTGGGATGAAGAGAGCATCCCTCCCGCCCCCCATCCTTCAGACCTTCTACAGAGGGACCATCGAGAGCCAACTGACCAGTGTTGAAATAATATTTTAAATTAGCACAATACTGCACATGATAGTTTTGATACATATGAAATATACCATAGAAAGCTAAAGTACACTCTATGTTCATATAAATTTAGATAAAGATCCAAACTAAAACAACTGCTGAATCTCTGAACTTATATAAATTCTTAGGGAGGATTCTACAGAAAACAGCCTAGAATCTCTTTACACAGGGAGTCTGTCTGCCAGGCAGTGAACAAATTCCTGAGCGTGGTTCAAAAGTTCAATAGGATCTTAAAACTTTTCATAAATAATTTTATCTATATTAGAATTAACTATATTTCTTTAAGCATGTTTTGAATTAGTTACTTCTTAGATCCAAACTTATAGTCATTATTTAGCATTACATTTTGTGCAAGCTTGGTTAAAAATACAAACTACTTTCTTGTGGAATCATTTGAGGCAGAAAACTAAAACAGACAGAGGTCGTAAATTTAGCTCAGGGAGAGTTGCAGGAGACGCCTGGTACGGCGGCAGAGACCCAGTTGGACGATCCATATATCTGCCTTTGGGTTCTTTAGCAGGAGGTAATAAAATCAATGGGAAGGCCCACACAAAGGAAAACACACCTCCTAATGCATATATTTAAATGAAGAATACACATTATTATAAAATGGTTTGTTTTAGAGCTGAAGTCCGAATCTCTTTGTGCTGAGTGAGAGTTTCCCAGAAGATGCATCTTTTGTTTGTTTCTGTTTCCCTTTTTACTCAGTTAATTGTTTCTGTTTTGTCATGTCTTGGACTTTTGATGATCTAGGTGAGATGCTTATTGCAACATTCTTCTTGGATTGATTTTCTCTGGATAAAACTCTGGATATCTGAAGTCTGACGTCGTATGATTGCTCTTTTCTCTCTGCACACTTACACAGACACAAGAATTCGGGACAAAGAAGAATTACTTAAAGAGCTAAATCAAGTTATTCCTCTTTTTAATTCTTAATACTAGCTAAAATACTAAATTAAAAATACATTAACATTAATTAAAATAACTAGTTAGGTTATAATTCAAAGCTTTCATTTGACATAGCCTACTTACATTTCAGTCATTATAAAACTTAATGGTTTTTCTCATATTCTTACCACACATTTCAAGCAAGAGCTGGGAGATATAAAACATTAGAGGGCAGCATGTCACTAAAACATATGTTAAAACACGATCTACCAGTGTTTTATAATAAACGAGGCACTACGCAGCGGTACACAACCATTTTTTTTCTTTTTAGAAATGTATGACAAGAGCCGCCTCTCATTAGGAAGGTAACAGCGGTTACCGCTGAGCGGTAAAATGTTGTAAATACCTGCAGAACTCCTGGACGGTGTAACTCTAAAGCCGCGGATGTGTTTTGGATCAAGCAGGACCGACATGTCAGTTTAACCAATGAACAGCGTCGGGCATCGGTCTGCCTTCAGGGACAGTCGGAAATTACAGTTTTCCTGGCAAATCTTTGCCGATCTCATAAGTATTATATTTTAAAATGACCATTTCCAGTGGGGTGGCACTAGGGGTGGCCAGGGCTCTGTTGGGGGTGGCAAGTGCCACCCCGGCCACCCCTCTGGCTCCGCCACTGTCGGTTCAACAGGCTTTGTGTAATCATTTCAATATGTTTTAGTTAACGTAGACCCAAGCTGGCCCTCGGCTTGTAATAAATTTGGTTATATTTGACTTTGACATCCCTGATGTAGGAGATGCTCCTCAACTAAACATGCTGTCTGTCTCATAACACGAGAACTCCCTCTGTATTTACATCCCGCGGCTGGGCAGCAGGGGGCGGTGTCGTGACTACAACTGGAACACATGGGAACGTCATTACGTCTCAACCAATGAGCATAGCTACCATGGCCGTGGTCCCGCCCAGAAGCCATCCCGCCTTGATGACTGACAGACAGCTGAGTGGCGCTCTGGTTCGGTTCGAATCTCCGGGACCAGGTAAACTTTTCTCTGCTATGTTTGGACCGGGGGAGGCGCGGCGCGGAGCGGCGCTACGGCTGGTTCTGGCTGTGGTCAGAACTGGTACCGGTATGTTATTAAAGCTAACACCGGAGCTAACAGCTAGCTGCTTCCTGCTGGTTGGAGTGAGGCTGGTTAAACTGTTTACACTGGGGTTTAGGGTGATAACTAGCGGGTCGGAACCACAGGGACTCGGATGGACCAGTACCGTCAGAGTTTGTCACTCAAAGTACCTGCGGAGTTTACTGACTGCTAACTATCAGCTAACAGGCGACTAGCAGGTTTAAGTTTCCGCGCGCCAACTCGCGTGCACGTGATGCAAATAAAGAAGATCCGTCACAGTGTGCGCGCGCCTGATCCCAGTGCGCGCGCCTGATCCCAGTGCACGTCTAGCCGAGTTATTTCTAGAAATGAGTCTGCAGATGTTCGGCCACGGTTCGGAGTCAGAACCCAGAAGTCTGGAACAGAACCACTTGTTCGGCCCGGTCCGCTTCAGGTCAGAACGGTTCTGGTTTCACTTGGCGGAGATAGAAATCAGCTTGTCTGTTACTTGTCTCCGTTTCCATGGTAGCTGTTGTTGGGAATACTTTGATAAGGCTATTGATAACAGTTTAATACAAATACATAATTACATTTTAACTTCCTCAGAAACTATTCATTCACCATAAGAACTCCTTAAAATTGCATTTGTTCAGTTTTCCCTTTTCTGATTGGATGTTTATGAATATTGACTCTTTAATATCAACACCAGAGGCCTCATGTGTAAAACTGCGCTGCACAAAAACTGCGCTGCACAAAAACTGCGCTGCACAAAACTGCGCAGCGCCATATTTTACGCACAAGTCAGGATGTATAAGAATGAAAGTTTGACCGGCCGTGAAAATGTGCAGCTGCCACCAAACTTATTCTGAGGACAATAATAAAGTACAGAGTCAAAACTGGCCTGAATCTAAATACTGAAATATGATTCAGTATTTAGACCAGGAAGCATCAAACCCGATGATTTTATGATTTTAATATTTGAGTGTTTAAACGATGAAACTGAACCAATTTATCCCCAGACAATAAGCCAACACAAAATAAATAAAATAAAATAAAGGATGTGAAAATCTCACATGTAAGTAATAAATTTGATCAGTTTGTCTCATAAAGACAAAACGATTCGTCTGAATGAATCTATGGCTCATTTTTTCTCACTGAAGAGAAACCAGGGCTGATCAATAGATCTGATTATTGAAGCTGATCAATTGGTCTGATTACTGAAGGTGATCAATAGGTCTGATTATTGAAGGTGATCAATAGGTCTGATTACTGAAGGTGATCAATAGGTTTGATTACTGAAGGTGATCAATAGGTCTGATTACTGAAGGTGATCAATAGGTTTGATTACTGAAGGTGATCATTAGATCTGATTATTGAAGGTGATCAATAGGTCTGATTATTGAAGCTGATCAATAGGTCTGATTACTGAAGGTGATCAATAGGTCTGATTACTGAAGGTGATCAATAGGTCTGATTATTGAAGCTGATCAATAGGTCTGATTATTGAAGCTGATCAATAGGTCTGATTACTGAAGGTGATCAATAGATCTGATTATTGAAGGTGATCAATAGATCTGATTATTGAAGGTGATCAATAGGTCTGATTATTGAAGCTGATCAATAGGTCTGATTACTGAAGGTGATCAATAGGTCTGATTACTGAAGGTGATCAATAGGTCTGATTACTGAAGCTGATCAATAGGTCTGATTATTGAAGGTGATCAATAGGTCTGATTATTGAAGCTGATCAATAGGTTTGATTACTGAAGGTGATCAATAGGTCTGATTATTGAAACTGATCAATAGGTTTGATTACTGAAGGTGATCAATAGGTCTGATTATTGAAGCTGATCAATAGGTCTGATTACTGAAGGTGATCAATAGGTCTGATTATTGAAGGTGATCAATAGGTCTGATTACTGAAGGTGATCAATAGGTCTGATTACTGAAGGTGATCAATAGGTCTGATTACTGAAGGTGATCAATAGGTCTGATTACTGAAGGTGATCAATAGGTCTGATTACTGAAGGTGATCAATAGGTCTGATTACTGAAGGTGATCAATAGGTCTGATTATTGAAGGTGATCAATAGGTCTGATTATTGAAGGTGATCAATAGGTCTGATTACTGAAGGTGATCAATAGGTCTGATTACTGAAGGTGATCAATAGGTCTGATTACTGAAGGTGATCAATAGGTCTGATTACTGAAGGTGATCAATAGGTCTGATTATTGAAGCTGATCAATAGGTTTGATTACTGAAGGTGATCAATAGGTTTGATTATTGAAGCTGATCAATAGGTCTGATTACTGAAGGTGATCAATAGGTCTGATTACTGAAGGTGATCAATAGGTCTGATTACTGAAACTGATCAATAGGTCTGATTACTGAAGGTGATCAATAGGTCTGATTATTGAAACTGATCAATAGGTCTGATTACTGAAGCTGATCAATAGGTTTGATTACTGAAGGTGATCAATAGGTCTGATTACTGAAGGTGATCAATAGATCTGATTATTGAAGGTGATCAATAGGTCTGATTATTGAAGCTGATCAATAGATCTGATTACTGAAGGTGATCAATAGGTCTGATTACTGAAGGTGATCAATAGATCTGATTACTGAAACTGATCAATAGGTCTGATTATTGAAGCTGATCAATAGGTCTGATTATTGAAGGTGATCAATAGGTTTGATTACTGAAGCTGATCAATAGGTTTGATTATTGAAGGTGATCAATAGGTCTGATTATTGAAGCTGATCAATAGGTCTGATTACTGAAGCTGATCAATAGGTCTGATTATTGAAGGTGATCAATAGGTCTGATTACTGAAGGTGATCAATAGATCTGATTACTGAAGGTGATCAATAGATGATTATTGAAGGTGATCAATAGGTCTGATTATTGAAGCTGATCAATAGGTCTGATTAATGAAGCTGATCAATAGGTCTGATTATTGAAGCTGATCAATAGGTCTGATTACTGAAGGTGATCAATAGGTCTGATTACTGAAGGTGATCAATAGATCTGATTACTGAAGCTGATCAATAGGTCTGATTACTGAAGGTGATCAATAGATCTGATTACTGAAGGTGATCAATAGGTCTGATTACTGAAGCTGATCAATAGGTCTGATTACTGAAGCTGATCAATAGGTCTGATTACTGAAGGTGATCAATAGGTCTGATTACTGAAGGTGATCAATAGGTCTGATTACTGAAGGTGATCAATAGATCTGATTACTGAAGGTGATCAATAGATCTGATTATTGAAGCTGATCAATAGGTCTGATTACTGAAGGTGATCAATAGATCTGATTATTGAAGCTGATCAATAGGTCTGATTATTGAAGGTGATCAATAGGTCTGATTACTGAAGCTGATCAATAGGTCTGATTATTGAAGCTGATCAATAGGTCTGATTACTGAAGGTGATCAATAGGTCTGATTACTGAAGCTGATCAATAGGTCTGATTATTGAAGGTGATCAATAGGTCTGATTACTGAAGGTGATCAATAGATCTGATTACTGAAGGTGATCAATAGGTCTGATTATTGAAGGTGATCAATAGATCTGATTATTGAAGCTGATCAATAGGTCTGATTACTGAAGGTGATCAATAGATCTGATTACTGAAGGTGATCAATAGGTCTGATTACTGAAGCTGATCAATAGGTCTGATTATTGAAGCTGATCAATAGGTCTGATTACTGAAGCTGATCAATAGGTCTGATTACTGAAGGTGATCAATAGGTCTGATTACTGAAGCTGATCAATAGGTCTGATTACTGAAGCTGATCAATAGGTCTGATTACTGAAGGTGATCAATAGGTCTGATTACTGAAGCTGATCAATAGGTTTGATTACTGAAGGTGATCAATAGGTCTGATTACTGAAGGTGATCAATAGGTCTGATTACTGAAGGTGATCAATAGGTCTGATTACTGAAGGTGATCAATAGGTTTGATTACTGAAGGTGATCAATAGGTCTGATTATTGAAGGTGATCAATAGGTCTGATTATTGAAACTGATCAATAGGTCTGATTACTGAAGGTGATCAATAGGTCTGATTATTGAAGCTGATCAATAGGTCTGATTACTGAAGGTGATCAATAGGTCTGATTACTGAAGCTGATCAATAGGTCTGATTACTGAAGCTGATCAATAGGTCTGATTACTGAAGCTGATCAATAGGTCTGATTACTGAAGGTGATCAATAGGTCTGATTATGAAGGTGATCAATAGGTCTGATTACTGAAGGTGATCAATAGGTTTGATTATTGAAGGTGATCAATAGGTCTGATTACTGAAGGTGATCAATAGGTTTGATTATTGAAGGTGATCAATAGGTCTGATTATTGAAGCTGATCAATAGGTCTGATTACTGAAGGTGATCAATAGGTCTGATTATTGAAGGTGATCAATAGGTCTGATTATTGAAGGTGATCAATAGGTCTGATTATTGAAGCTGATCAATAGGTCTGATTACTGAAGGTGATCAATAGGTCTGATTACTGAAGGTGATCAGGTGTGGAGACATTCTCATGGAGCCATTGATCAGTTTTCTGCATTCTTTACACAAACTGCAGCTCACAAAACATTCATTAACAAACTTACCTTTAGTGACAAATGAAGTAAGTAAATATCAGCTCATCCAAGCCAACCTGGTGAAAAATAGACATAGCAAGTATGTTAATGTTAATGTTAGCTCACTTGAAGCCAGACTAATCATCAGCATGTTACTTTGGAACAACTAGTTTCATACATAGTGTATTTTAATAGTAATTAAATAGTAGAAAATCACAATTTAAAGTCTACTATAATGTGCTTTTTTGGAAAAACTAAGGTGATACTTTAACTATATGGCATTTTATATAACATAAAGATGCTCCTAGTTTATATGAAGTGTATTATTTTGTGATTTGATTAAATTTTAAATATATTTAGCTGTATTTTCAGTATATTACGTATTTCATATATTAGTGGTGTGATCACAGTTCGCTACGATTACACTTTTGTATTATAATTGCTAATGAAGTAACTTTTTGAATGTAGGGCTGTTATAAATGAATATTTTAGTAATCGAGTAATGTATCAATTATTCCTATGTTTAATCAAATAATCTGATGAAAAGCTCTAAAATATAATATTGGTAAATCTGGCATAACAGCAGTGTTAGTATCAGATATCAATATCAGCCCAATTTTTCATATTTGAGCTTCTATACTATTACTTTCTGTAGTTTAGAAATTAACTGTAACAATAACATCTCAGATTCTAAGTCAACCTGAAGAAAAGTTATATGAGAATCTGAAATTATATTAAATTTAATAACAAAGATTCAGGATCACAATACGCTTATAAAAATGTCTCTGCTCCAGCTTTTAGTTTATGTTTTCATCTCCAGTCTGTTTAATAGATGAACTCTGACCTTGGCCCTAACCTGTCAAGCTTTGGGTTTGAGAAAACGGGAATGTGGCCTGGTGATGGGGTCACGGGGCCATGGGGGGCAAATAAGCTACCCATGTAGCCATGGAGTTACATGGCTAGCTCTACGGCTAGCTCCCGGCTAGCTTTACGACTAGCTCCCCGGCTAGCTCCATGGCTAACTCTACGGCTAGCTCCATGGGTAGCTGTTGCTGTCTCTTCCTCTGCAGTGTGGAGTCTCAGTGTCTGGGATCATTAGCGCCCCCTGCCATGAGGCCAGAGAACTGCCTGGCTCACCTCCAGTCTGTTCCCTGATTTCTGATTGCTGCTCAGCACGAAACTTGTTACACACACAGTTGGTGGCAACAAACACTGTACATTATATACATGAGCTAAATGATGGAAAATCAGTTCATACATTAAATGCTTATTAACCATTTCATTGGCGCCGTTCAGACAGGAGGAGCTGCTGCTCTAGACTGGCAGTTAGAGAGACGTTGATCAGTCCAGGTGAGGCTCGGCTTCCTGCTGCGTCACCTGCTGCTCTTCTGAGCATTTGAATGGGAAAATCTATTGCTCACCTTCAGCTTTTATGATTTCTTCAGGGTGAAAGAAGGCTTTTATTTAAACATGGTGGAATGAATCTCTGGCGCCCCCTGTGGTGCAGGATGTCCTTAGACATGAAAATGTCTTCAATCTGAAGGCAGCATACATTTCTCAGGTGTTAAATTAAAATGTGTGGATTAAAGATCAGAAAAGATGTGCAATATTTCTGTTGCTGTGAGATTGGAGAACTTAGTCTGCCCTCTGCTGATTGGCCGTCCAGACATCAGACATGAGCGAAGCAATGGACGGCTCTGCTGTCTCCGAGGAGGACGATCTGCAGAGAGACAGGTGGCTCCCCCAAGAAGCTCCTCAAAGATCTCAGGTATCTGGATTCTCTGTTGGCTTGTCGGGTCTCTGTGGCCAGAATCAGAACTCCAAGGGTTCTAGAAGTTCTAATTCTGCTGCAGATGGTGGAGAAATCGTTGAAGGGAAGCGGACCAAAAAGTCTGTGGACCGGCTGGATTTCCAGGCTCCAAACCAGGGAGAAGCTGAAAGTGGCAGACGGTAAGACCCAAACGGAACCGGTCCTGAACCGATTCTGTTCGGGTCTGACAGGTGGCCGGTTCTGATGTGTTCAGGGTGGAGACAAGCTGGGCGACATTCCTCGGACCAACTACGAGATCACCAGGAGGAAGGCAGAGGAGCTGAAGCTGCTGCACGCCATCTTGTTCGACCGACCCGGGAAGGTAAAGAGCCAGGAAGAGGGACTCGGACCCGGTGAAACCTGATCCAGACGAGTTGAGCAAAACCAGAACTCCTCTGCTGATTCTACTGGGTCTGAGGAAACTCTTTGACCTGGTTCTTCTCAGCTGCTCTAGGTTGATAAAGCAATAACGATCACTTCCAGCATCCCTGTTAGCCTCCCTGTTAGCGTTCCTGTTAGCCTCCCTGCTAGCCTCCCTGTTAGCATCCCTGTTAGCCTCCCTGCTAGCCTACCTGTTAGCGTTCCTGTTAGCCTCCCTGCTAGCCTACCTGTTTAGCATCCCTGTTAGCCTCCCTGCTAGCCTACCTGTTAGCGTTCCTGTTAGCCTCCCTGCTAGCCTCCCTGTTAGCATCCCTGTTAGCCTCCCTGCTAGCCTACCTGTTAGCGTTCCTGCTAGCCTCCCTGCTAGCCTCCCTGTTAGCCTCCCTGCTAGCCTCCCTGCTAGCCTCCCTCCTAGCTAACAGGGAGGCTGAGCAACAGAAACGGCTGATTGTTCTGGATCTGGCTCTGCTGAACAGAAACTTCTCCAGCTGGACCGGGTCCATATGTGAGTTTTCAAACTGCTCCGTTCTACCAGAACCTGGTCAGTAATGGTCCTGTGTCTCTCAGTCGGCCTCGGTCAAGAAGAACCTGCGGCTGTTCAACGGTTTCCCGTTCGCCGCAGACAGCCAGGAGTTCACTAGGAAGAGAGACAAGATGCTCAGGTGGGTTCCTCAGCTGGTTCTGGATCGCTGGAGCGGTTCTGATGGACGTTCTGATGGACCCGTCTCCCCCAGGAACTCGAACCTGACCAACACCAAGTTGAAGCTGGTTTGCTCCATTCTGGACCTGGAGAAGAAGGAACCCACCAGGATCTGATCGATCGGATCCTCATCTTTCTGATCGCCCCAAAGAACAGCGGAAAGGTGATCAGAAGCCCCCCCCTCTCTACTGAGGCTCCGCCCCCTGCTGACGGCCGCTGTCATTCCTCCGCAGCGTGCACCAGTGAAGAAGAAGCGAAGGACCAAGAAGAAGGCCGGTGGCGACTCGGTGGTCAAGAAGAAGAGCAAACCCAGCTACCGGCACCAAGAAGTCCAAACCCGGCAGCAAATCCAAAGCCATCGTCATGGACTCCAGCACCGACGACGAGGAGAAAGTGGAGGCTTTTGCGGAGGCCGGCGGTTCTGACGGAGAGGAGAAACTGTCAGAACAGGAGGAAGAGCAGACTGACCACTCGGAGTCTGATGAGGTGAGATCAGCTTGGTTCTGACCCAAACTTGCTGCAGAACCCTGAACTGGTTCTGGTTGTTTCAGACCTCCAAGCCCAAGTCCAGCAGAGGGAAGAAGAAGAAGCAGCAGATACCATCGAAGAAGAGACCCACGAGCCAGAGCTCTGATGGAACCAGCGAGGCAGAGGAGAAGGTACCAGCCCACAGTCTGAACCTGGAACCAGAATCAGAACCGGGTTCTAGCGACGCGTTCTGCTGTCAGTTTCAGCCAAAGAAGAAGAAAGTAGCCGCTGCCAAAACCAAGAAGGCCGACAGCAGCAGCAGCAGCAAGAACACCAACGCAGGTGA
Organism: Poeciliopsis prolifica; assembly: GCF_027474105.1. Taxonomy (NCBI): domain Eukaryota; kingdom Metazoa; phylum Chordata; class Actinopteri; order Cyprinodontiformes; family Poeciliidae; genus Poeciliopsis; species Poeciliopsis prolifica. The sequence goes on from NW_026562523.1 coordinate 215,266, forward strand.
GCAGCGGGACAAGAACCTAATCTGGGTCTGACCCGGGCCTGGTTCTGAACCCTGCGTATGTTGACCTCTGACCCCCGCGGTCCAGCCGAGGACAGCTCCGACGAAGACGAGCCGCTCATCAGGATGGTGAAGAAGGCGCCGACAGAGCAGCTGAGGAAGACGGTGGAGATCTGAAGGAGGCCGACCTGGAGGAGATGACCATGAAGCAGATCTGCCTGAAGGTCAGCGCGCCGACCCCGCATGACCTCTGACCCTGCCGGGCCCCACCCAGCATGACCTCTGCTCTCTGCTGCAGGTGTTCGACACGTATCCAGAACACGACCTGAGCGGCAGGAAGGACTTCATCAAGCAGACGGTCAAGACTGTAAGTCTGACCTTCTCTCTACAGCGGGTCCAGCCTGGTTCTGGTTCTCCCTGGTTCCAGAACACAATAGATCCATAATATGTGTGGACATGTGATCAATGTTGATAGATAATGTCTGATAGAATGTTTAATAATTTCACTGAACCACACGGCATTCTGGGCGGTTCAGAACGCCGAGGGGGGGACACGCCGTGGGGGAGACACGCCGTGGGGGACACGCCGAGGGGCACGTCCAGTGGGAGACACGCCGAGGGGGAGACACGCCGTGGGGGGGACACGCCCAGGGGGAGACACGCCGTGGGGGGACACGCCCAGGGGGAGACACGCCTTGGGGGGGACACGCCCAGTGGAGACACGCCTTGGGGGGACACGCCCAGTGGGAGACACGCCTTGGGGGGGACACGCCCAGTGGGAGACACGCCGTGGGGGGGACACGCAGAGGGGAGACACGCCGTGGGGGACGCAGAGGGGGAGACACGCCGTGGGGGAGACACGCCGTGGGGGAGACACGCAGTGGGGGGGACACGCCCAGTGGGAGACACGCCGTGGGGAGACACGCCTTGGGGGACACGCCGTGGGGGAGACACGCCGTGGGGAGACACGCCGTGGGGGACACGCCTTGGGGGACACGCCGTGGGGGAGACACGCCGTGGGGGACACGCCGTGGGGGACAGCCCAGTGGGAGACACGCCGAGGGGGGACACGCCTTGGGGAGACACGCCCAGTGGGAGACACGCCGAGGGGGGGACACGCCGTGGGGGAGACACGCCGTGGGGGAGACACGCCGTGGGGGACACGCCTTGGGGGACACGCCGTGGGGGAGACACGCCGTGGGGGACACGCCGTGGGGGAGACACGCCGTGGGACACGCCTTGGGGGACACGCCGTGGGGGAGACACGCCGTGGGGGACACGCCGTGGGGGACACGCCCAGTGGGAGACACGCCCAGTGGGAGACACGCCGAGGGGGGACACGCTGTGGGGGACACGCCCCAGTGGGAGACACGCCGAGGGGGGGACACGCTGTGGGGGGGACACGCCCAGTGGGAGACACGCTGTGGGGAGACACGCCCAGTGGGAGACACGCCGAGGGGGGGACACGCCTTGGGGGAGACACGCCCAGTGGGAGACACGCCGTGGGGGACACGCCGTGGGGGAGACACGCCGAGGGGGGACACGCCGTGGGGGACACGCAGAGGGGGGACGCCTGGTTTAGCTGCTAAACTTCTCGTGAGCTAGCTGGATAGCATCAAGTCGCTCACTCTTTGGTTGCCTAGCAACAATGTGTGTAGCATAACTTGCGCGCAGCAGCAGTTTCAGGTTTCTGCGTCGTCATCCAACTGACACAAAACCATTAAATCACGATACGTTTTCATCCGTGTTGCCTGGCCCTCATCAGAACCGGACCGGGTCCAGAACCGGACCGGGTCCAGTTTGAGTCCTCCAGCAGGGGGCGCCGTGTCCTGACAGGAAGTCATGCTGTCCTCTTTGTCTCCTCACAGCTCATCACTTGAAGACGCCCAGGTGTCCATGGCAACAGGCTCCTCCCTTGTTTTTATGTTTTTATGGGATGCGGTCGATCAGCGGCGCCCCCTGCAGGACGGCTGCTCGGCTTCAACACCTTCAATAAATTTGTACATTTTTCAACAAAGCTGGTTTGGACTCTGATTCAACATGCAGGACCGGTTCTGGTTCCGAGACAGAACCACCGCTGATCTAAATCCTCCATCAATCAGAAGCAGCTCCTCCTCGCTGACCTGGTTCTACTGGTTCTGTTGGGAAGAGAGGTCGCGTTAAAGGGATGTTCTCCGTATCTGACCAGTTATTTTGTAAACGGCAGGGAAACTTGAAGCCCGTCGGTCATTGGACAGATTCTAATAACGTCTCTGATTGGTGGCCAGACATGAAGCAAACAGTTCATTGCAGAGGAACTAAAGTCAATCAGTGAAACTTCCTTTCTGAATATCATGAACTCTGAACTCAATGCGCGTTTCTGAGCGGAGCTGACGGCGGGTTGAAGGTTACGGACCGGACGCCTCGGAGCGTCTGCTGAGGAAGAGCTTTAAAAACCTTTGGTAGAAATGAGGCCTTTAATTCCAGAGCAGAGAAACTAAAGAGATGCAACGTTGAGCTGATGCAGTAATATTCCAACAGGAGCCGGCAGTTTATCTTGAGGAAATAAATGACGGTGCAGAAGTTCATTAACGGTACCAATTAGACCAGGGGTGGGCAATTAATTTTTACCGGGGCCGAATGAGCAAACCGAGCACAGCTGGAGGGCCACATTGAAAAATATTTCACACTTTAACTTTGTTCCACAAACAAGAAAAAACAACCAAACAACTTATCAAGTTAATAGAAATACTGCAATACAACAAACAGTAACTTATGTTTTCCACCTCATTTTACCTCTTCAGTGAGAATAATCCAGTCTGTTCTGGGCCTGAACAAGAGCATTAAAATCTGGTTGAATGTCTGAGGTGGCTATGCGAAGGACAGCTGAGAGAGGCTCATCAGTGATAGAGGATCTGTGTTTGGATTTATTGAACTTCATCACTGAAAATGTCTGTTCACATACATAGGTAGATCCAAAGAGGACCAGCATCCTCTGAGCATGCCTCCTCAGGTGTGGAAAGTTCTCCTCTTTGAGGGAGGAGTAAAAGTCCAGCAGTGAGACTGACCTGAAGTGCTCTGCCAGAAGTAGGTCAGACTGCAGGTCAATGAGCTCCATCTGAACATCGCTTGGTGCATTATCCACACTGCAGTTGAAGGGAGAAGAAACCATGTGCATTTCACTCTCAATAGTTTTGAAATCTTGAAATCGTCTCGAAAATTCTCCATGCAGTGCCTCTAACTTGCTTGAGTACTTGTGGAGGTGATCGGCTGATCTTGTGGCTTCCTTTAGTGTTGGCAAGTGGATCAGAATGTTGTCCTTCACTTGGCTTGAAAGAAGCTGCAACTTTCTCATGAAAGCCGTCACTGCACTGTACATCCCGTGCACAAAAAGGCCCTTGCACTGAAGTTTGACATTCAGTTGGTTCATGAGTGCTGTCACATCACAGCGAATCCGAGGTCTGCCACCCAGTCTTCATCTGAAAGTTCTGGGATGGCATGTCCTTTCTTCCCACAGAAATCCTGAATCTGGTCTCTCAGGTCCCAGACACTTTTCAGTACTTTCCCCAGGCTGAGCCATCTGACGTTGCTGTGGTAGTTTATGTCACCATGTTCACTCTCATTTTCCTCTAAAAGTGCAACAAATTGTCGATGATTTAATGCTCTCGCTCTGATGAAGTAACTGTTTTAGTTACAGCATCAACAACATGGTTAATTTTTAACACTGTCTTACACAATACTTCCTGATGTATAATACAATGCAAGAATGTCAATTTCTGCACTGGGTTAATTTCTGTCACTTTATCCTGCATCTTCTTTAAAAGTCCAACATTTTTCCCCGTCAGATTTGGACAACCATCTGTTGTCACACCTGCCAGTTTGTCCCATTTCAGTCCTAACATGTCCAAACACGCATTTACCTCTGTGAACAAGTCACTACCTGTGGTTGTCCCTTTAATTGACTGCATGGCTGCCAGCTCCTCCATGACTTGAAAGTCTGCAGTTATCTCACGTAAGAAGATGAGCAGCTGGGCGGTGTCACGTACATCGCAGCTCTCATCCAAAGCCAGAGAAAAACAGTCAAAGTCGGCCGCTCTGTTCTTCAGCTGAGCTCCAGGTTTCCAGCGATGAGCGACACGTTCTCAAATGCACCTTTCTTCTCCGGGCATATCAGCGCGACAGAGTCCAATAAGCACTCTTTAATAAATTCTCCGTCAGAAAACGCCTTACTTTTTCTGGCGATTTTGTGAGAAATTACAAAACTTGTCCTGACGCTGCATCTCTGGGTGTATGGAGTTTTGGTAAAAAGTCCTTGTTGGTTTGCAGTTTTACCATCAATGCATCAGCCTTCCTCGTGCGCTCTTCATCAGACAGATTCCGGTATGTAGGCTCGTGCTTCGTCGTGTAGTGGCGATTCAAATTATAATCTTTAAACACAGCAATCTGTGTACCACAAATTAAGCACACAGCTTTACCTTTAATTTCTGCAAAGAAATAGTTGGCAGTCCATGTCTTGTTGAAAACACGGCATTCCTCATCACTTTTCTTTTTTTTAGCGTGAGCGGACATCTTGGGCTAACCGAGCGTCACTTGTCACAAGTTACGCACAGACATACGCCATAAATAACAGTTTTCAAAATAAAAGCAGAACAGTTGTAATGCATGCACAACATAGATGTTTATTAAAATTTATTTTGTAATTTGTGATTGCTGCTGTTGACCTTAACTCACAATCATGCATGCGCATACGTCCACGGAAGTAATGCAAATAACGCTTTTCAAAACAAAAGCGAACCGTTGTATTGCACACTCGACATAGATACTTTTTTAAAATTTATTTTGTAATTTATGATTGGCCTCACGCGGGCCGGATAGGGACTCACAAAGGGCCGGATGTGGCCCGCGGGCCGTAAGATGCCAGGTCTGAATTAGACGGTACCAATTAGTAGACGGTACCAATTAGACGGTACCAATTAGTAGACGGTACCAATTAGACGGTACCATTAGTAGACGGTACCAATTAGACGGTACCATCTAAATGGTACCATTTAGATGGTACCATTTAGACGGTACCAATTAGACTGTACCAATTAGATGGTACCAATTAGACGGTACCAATTAGACGGTACCAATTAGACGGTACCAATTAGACTGTACCAATTAGATGGTACCAATTAGACGGTACCAATTAGACGGTACCAATTAGATGGTAACCAATTAGACGGTACCAATTAGACGGTACCATTTAGACGGTACCAATTAGACTGTACCAATTAGATGGTACCAATTAGACTGTACAATTAGACGGTACCAATTAGATGGTACCAATTAGACGGTACCATGCGCAGTGGCTGCAGAACTGAACTCATCCTGGTGTTTGAACGACCGGAGCTGAAGACGTTTCCCTCCTAACCCGGCGGCGCCGCGGCACATGGAACATCAGTCCGTTTCAGAGAAGCAAACGCCGCGAATAAAAATCCAGTAAAAGCGCAAACCGGACCGCACCGGGTAAAAAGGTTCAACTGATCGATTTGGATCAGACTGATCAAGTGATCGATGATCCAGCGCAGATTCTCTGCAGGCCAGGAGGATTTAGTGAGGCTGAGCCTTCAGACTGGAATGAGGCTCATTTACATGGAGTCACTTCATTTGACGGATTCTAAGTTATGGGCCTCCGCAGGTTTTAGATGCTTCATCTGCTTTATGTGTGACAACATCTGGATTCAGGTTCAACCAGCTGAATATTGACTGAAACGCTGCATAACCTGATACTAATATGATTGTAATTTATGGGGAAAAACGGAACATGACTGATTTTTTAAAACTGTCAAAGCGCCACCATAGGGTGACGGTTAGGTTCTGACCCGAGTACAGTTCCTGGGATTGTGGAAAAACCAGAAAAGGCAATGGGAGGAAAATTGGGTCGTGGAAAGACCAGCTTCCTGTGACCCGGTTAGACTGACTGGTGGTTCTGATGGTTCTGATGGACCGGAAGACTCTGATATGGAAGTCCAAACAGGACCGGATCGATGCTGACTAACACAAGAATTTATTTGATCTATCTTAAAAAAACTTCATGTTTTTATTCTTTTTTTCACAATTTATTCTAAACCATCCTGAAACAGGCGGAACCGAAGCAGGAACCTTTTGGACCTGCCCGATCAGAACCCATCTGAAACGCATCCAATATTTAGAAAATATCTGCCAAGCAGGTTTTGGTCTGGTTCTGCAGATGGTTCTACATGGAGACAGACGGGTTCAAGAAGCCTGAGCCGATCCAGTACATCCCAGCTCTCTTCTGCCCCTGGTGGCCGCCGGGCGTCAGCTCATTTCTGTCATGCGGCCACCAGGAGGCAGCAGAGAGCTCCACCTTCATGAAACACCGGGTCATCAGAACCAGGAGAGTCAGTTCTGATGGAGAGCAGGAAGATCATCTGCTACTGGAACAAGAAACCGGGTTAGGAGACGAACCCGGGTCGGGGAAATGTAGATTCCTGATCAAGCTCTGCAGAAAGTCCCGATTCGGTCTGTTTTCCTCCTTCGGGTGATGGGAGTGTTTCTCCTCCATCCACCTGACTCCGGTTCTGCTCCTCGTTCTGGTTCTGGTTCTGACCAGAACCAGAACGATCCTCCGTCACTGCTGCATCCTCATTGGCTGCCGCTCTCCCCCAGCAGCCAATAGGTGGTCATGGTTCCCTTCCCCTTGACGTCGACGGACCCTCGGCGCTCCAGCAGGAAGCAATTGAACTCCATCAGGACGTCGCGGGTCGCCGCAGACACGTGAATCTTCAGCGCTGCAGATACAAACACAGATGGCTGTAAACACCTGCTGCCGGTACCGGTTCTATTGGGCCAGAAGGGGTCCAGTCCAATGTCGAAGACGTGGCTCACCTTCCCCGGTGGACTCCATCCGTGAAGACGTGTTGACGGTGTCCCCGAACAGGCAGTAGCGTGGCATCTTGAGACCCACCACTCCGGCACACACTGGACCTGCAGACAGAGGCGGATCAGAGCCGGTCTGGGCCGTGAACAGAAGCATCTTACAGTCCCTGTGGGAAACTCCAGCGGTTCGTCCAGGATCAGGTTCTCCGTCCCCCACTCCAGTCCAAATCCTCACCGCTGTGAATCCCGATCCTCAGCTCCAGCTGCCGCTCTGGCCGGTGGCGGATCCTGAAGGTTCGGACGGCAGCCAGCAGGGCGAGCGCCATGCGGGCGATCTCCCTGGCGTGCCGCTTCCCATTTCTCACCGGCAGCCCGGAGACCACCATGTAGGCATCACCGATGGTCTCCACCTGGGGGCGCCGCAGGACAACGCCACTGTTAGCTGGACAGGAAGTCTGCAGCTTCAGTTTTATTCTTTAATGTGGCAGAAAATGATTTGGCATGATTAAATCTGACAGAATGACTTCCTTCCTCTTCAACTGAATCAAAAGGTGAATTGTTCAGATCCACCAATTCTGATCCCAGCTACCTTCAGCCTGTTCTGACCCAAACACCAACTGTATTCACCTTGTAAACATCAAAGTTGTCAATGATGGCATCAAAGCAGGTGTACAGGTCGTTGAGGAGAGTCACGACCTGCAGAAACACAGATTCAGGGTTTAGATTCAGACTAAACATGGAAGAAACACAGGAGACACAATTCAGCTGCTTCAACCACAGACAGGGGGCGCTGTTTACAGCTGCAAGGCTTCCCTGTGCTTCCTGCGTTTAAGCTAACAGCTTCCCTCTGCTTCCTGCGTTTAAGCTAACAGCTTCCCTCTGCTTCCTGCGTTTAAGCTAACAGCTTCCCTCTGCTTCCTGCGTTTAAGCTAACAGCTTCCCTCTGCTTCCTGCGTTTAAGCTAAGCTAACAGCTTCTATCTGCGTCCTGTCTTTAAGCTAAACTAACAGCTTCCCTCTACTAACTGCGTTTAAGCTAAGCTAACCCTAACCCTGTACTTCCTGCGTTTAAGCTAAGCTAACAGCTTCTATCTGCTTCCTGCATTTAAGCTAAGCTAACAGCTTCCCTGTACTTCTTGTTTTTAAGCTAAGCTAACAGCTTCCCTGCTAGTCTAATAGTTTTCCTTTTCTAACCGTGTTTATGTTTGGCTAGGCTAAATGTTTCCTCTGCTTCCATCATTTTCCTTAGCTATTGTAAGCTAGGCTAACAGTTCCTCAGAGTTTGCAGCCTTTGCTCTCAGGTAGCATAACATCCAGGTGCTGTGGACCTCCATCGGGGAGCTTTCTGCAGACAGGGCGGTGAAACCAACAATGTCACTGAAGTAGATTGTGACTGAGTCGAAGGCTTCAGCTTGAACCGTTTCTCCACGCTTAAGCTGCTCTGCCACCGAGCTGCAGACAACAACAACCGGTCAGTACTGACTCTGGTAGTACTCCAGTAGTAGTAGTACTATAGAACTCACTGTGGCAGTATCTGGTAGAGCAGGGCCTCGGCCTTGCGTTTCTCCTCATGGTAGGCCTGGGTGCGCTCCTCCACCAGCTCCTCCAGGTTGTTGGCGTATTGCTCCATGCGGGACAGCAGGTTGTCCAGGATGTTGTTCCTGGACTCTCTGGAAACAGAAAATGCCAGAGTTTACCAAACGTTTACCTGTAACTTTGCTCTGTCCGACCACTTTCATAAACTGTTTATCAGACAACTTTGGAAGAACGTTGAACCACCAGTAGAGGGCAGCAGTTTATTTCTACTGTTATTGATGTAAACAGGGTTCCAGTGAGAAGGTATCAGAAGGTTCTGATCCAAAGCAGCTCGGCTCTCTGGCGTCAGAGTTCACTGCCGGCAAACAAAGAGACTCCACCCCTATGACCCGGTCCGTGTCACGGCCCTTACGTGCCGTGCTTGCGCAGCAGCAGGCGGATGTGGTTGAAGTCGGGTCTCTCGGTCGGCTCCTCGGCCCAGCAGCGTTGCATCAGCTGGCCCAGCTCGGGTTTGGACTCGTTGGGACTCGGACTCTCTCGGTGGTCCTCCAGGTCGATGGTGGGCCGCAGGCAGGGCCACTCGCCCAAAATCACCCGGTCCACGATCTCTGCTGAGACACCGGAATGCTCAGAGGCGGTTGGGTCCGGAATGAAGCGGAACTCTGCGGACCCGCTGTGGCTTACCTTTGGGACTCAGCAGCGCCCCCTCCAGGTAGAAGGCTCCTCGGCGCAACGCCACCTCCTGCAGGATGATCCCAAAGCTGTACACGTCTCCTTTCTGCGTCCCCTGAGGAGGTGGCGATTCCATCCGGAGCAGCTCTGGAGCCACCCACACCTTCTCTGCACAAAACCCAGAGAAAGGTCGACTCGGTCTTTTATTTTGACGGCGTTTGCCCTGTGCCCTTTCTATAGCCATCGGGAGCGATGGAGAAGAGGGAGGACTCACGGGCGTAGTAGGCGTGAGCGTCGCTGCCGCAGTCCGGGTCGGATCGGAAGCTGGTGAGGCCATAATCGGTGATCTTGAGGACAAAGCGCTTGTCCACGACGCAGTTAGACGATTTGAGTTTACCGTGAGAGATGATGACACTGTTGTGTAGGAAAACCATTCCCTGAGGACAAAGATGGGGACTTAGCGTCTGTCCCACCAGGAGACCGGGTGGTGCACAGGAAGAGGCTCACCTTCACAATGTCGTTGATGAGCGAATACTTGAACATCCAGTCCAGGGTGATACTGTCGTTCTCCAGGATGTCCTGAGGACAAGTGAGGACATGTGAGGACACGTGGGGACATGTGGGCAGGTGACGGCCAAGTGCGCTTACCTGCAGGCTGCCTCGGGGACAGTACTCGGTGACGATGCAGATGTTCGGCGGGTCAATGCAAGCGCCGATGAACCGGGTCAGGTGTTCGTTCTGGACGTCTCTCATCTGAGCAGAAACATTTCTGGGTCAGTTCGGTTCTGGAGGTCCAACGGAACCAGAACCGCCTGATGCTCCGTTAGAGAACCTCTTCAGATGACCTGGACAGACTCACATGTTTGAGTTCAAACAGAACCTTCCTGTTCAGCTCGATCCGCTTCCTATTGGAGTATTTGATGGCCACGATGTTCCCCTGCAAGGGACAACACTGAGGGAACAGGGAGGGAACAGCGAGGGAACGCTGAGCTAACACTGAGGGAACACTGAGGGAATGGGGGGGAACGCTGAGCTAACACTGAGGGAACACTGAGGGAACGGGGAGAGAACACTGAGGGAACGGGGAGAGAACACTGAGCTAATGCTAAGGGAACGCTGAGCTAACGCTGAGGGAACACTGAGGGAACGGGGAGAGAACACTGAGCTAATGCTAAGGGAACGCTGAGCTAACACTGAGGGAACACTGAGGGAACGGGGAGAGAACACTGAGCTAATGCTAAGGGAACGCTGAGCTAACACTGAGGGAACGGGAGAGAACACTGAGCTAATGCTAAGGGAACAGCGAGGATGATGAAGGCCACCTTCCTCTCACCTAGCCAGACTCACCTTGTAGTAGCCAGTCTTGGCGAACACCTGCAGGTTTCCGTCTCCGGTCATCAGGGATCCGTAGTTGGAACCTCTCTGCGAAGCAAAGAGCTTCTCGTTAACAGGAAGTTGAACGACGGGGAACTTCCTGTTCTGCTGACTGGCGGCGCAACCGAAGCTCACCAATGACAAGGTGACCCGGCTGCTGCTCTGCAGAACCTTCTCCATGCTGGTCATGTGCAGATCGTCCCACGAGATTCGCCAAAGCTGAGCCACCAGCTCCCGCTCCAACCTGAGCCTCCTACAGAACCGGAACCGGGTCAGAACCACAGAGTGTTCTGGAGTTGATCCTGGTTGAAACCAGTTTGAATCAGCTAACCCAGGTACAGCCAGGGTTCTGCCGGGTCGGATCAGTTAAGTGAGAACCAAACCTGAACCAGATCAAAATAGAACCGAACATGGAACCGGTCCAAATCAAGAAGAGATCCAACTGGACTCAAACTGGGTCATGGAGGGTCTAAAACCTGGAAAGCAGTTAAACCTGGACCAGAACCAAAGAGCCCAGGTTGTCCAGAACCATCCAGGTCCAAATAAATTCTGTGACCGTTATCAGCCAGAACCTGGACAATGTCCCTAAACCTGCCATCAGAACCAGTTTGAAACTGGTTTAAGCAGAGCTCGTTTTGAACGGTGAAACAATCTGGTTCTGGTTCTGGTCCTGGTTCTGATCAGTGAAGGTGACCTCTGACCTGTAGATGAAGATGGCGACTGCGGTCGTCATGGTGATGAGAAAACAGACCAGGATGGACGCCATCTGGTGGACGGTGATGGTTCCTGCGGGTTGAAACACATTCCCGGTTCAGGTTCAGATCCAGACCGTCCCAAACAGACCAGAACCAGGTCCCGGGTCAGAACTTGGGTTTAGAGAACCTCTGGTTCTGACAGAGCCGGACGTTGGACCGGTGGCATCCGGGTCAGTGAGTTCTGTTCTGGTTGCGTTTGGACCCGGTTCAGATCTGGTTCAGCCCGGTTCAGAGACGGTTTTGGCCCAGGTTCGGCCATGACTTGTGAGGCACTTTGGGTTGTCGTTCTTCAGGCCGCAAAAGGGAACGTCCATAGGCCTGGTTCCGCCCAGCCAGAACCGGGCCGACCCGGGTACCTTGGTGAGGTTCTGCTCTGAGCTGCGGTAGGTCAGAACCACCTGCAGGGGAACAGAACCAGGTCAGAGCTGGAAAGAGTGGGGGTGTGCTGAAGGGTTCTGGTTCTGTACCCGGTAGGCGCTGCGGTTGGAGTCCCAGTCCCACAGAGCGTAGTCCATCTCCCGGTCCCCGTTCACGTCCAACTGGACCGGACCTGTCACACCTGGGGACGGACAGAACCGCAGGTCAGGTTCTGCAACCGGCAGGTCTGACTCAACCGGGCCACTGCGGTGGCTCGGTTCTGCTTTGCCTCCAGAACCAGAACCAGACCTGGAAAGGCAGCAGGCAGCTTCTACGCACCACAGAACTTCCAGAAACCTCAACAAGCCAAAACCCCGAGATCCTTTAGATCCAGAGCCGATTACTGATGCCTGGATCATCGATTCATCTGGTCTGGACCGAGAAAGCTCTCTGGGCAGATAAACTGGACCCGGCCGGAAGAATCAGAATATTAACAATGTCTTTACAGAGCTGATAATAGGTTCTGGTTCTGAAGGAAGAACCTCCAGATTGTTTCTGGTAAATTCTGCTGCAGCTCGGCTCAGAAAGGAGTCCTCTCAGATTAATAACAGCTGATTACTGGGTCCATCAGAACCAGGACTGCAGGTCACCATGACAACAAGATGACAATGAAGCCTTTATTTTACCAGGACATCCTGGGTCGGTCCAGTCCAGTTCTGTACCAGGATCACTGTTCATGCTGAACTGGTCTCCCTCCTGCTGCAGAGGTCAAACGGTCAGAACCATCAGGTGCTGAACGGAACCTTCTGGACCCGTTTGTTCTCTGCTTCCAGGGAGCTGGGAATTTTTTCTAACACTCAATTATTCCGGGCCGAGTCAGAACCAGAACACCTGACTTTCCTACAGGGAGAAACTGTGGGTCAGTACACAAAGCCCAGAACCGTCCAGAACCATCAGGTGGATCCTCAGGGATCAGACCGATGCAGCACACCTGAAAGCCTGCAGAGGGCAGCAGAGAACAAGCTGCAGTGATCCAAACAGCAGAACCGGGCCGAGGTTTTCTCAGAGTTCTGGAGCTGTTGATCCGAACCACGCTGACAGAACCCAAGACTGGACCCCGCAGAGTCATCTGGACGGGTTCGGACTGCCGTTGATAAAGTTACACAGTCAAAACTTCCATTTTGGCCATTTTGCGCGTCATAAGAGGGAAAATGGAGGTTCGTTTTTCAGTCATATTTTCTCCATGATGTTCAGTCATTACTAAACATGAAGGTTCAAAATACACACTTAGCTTGCTAATCAAATATCTAGTGTGAAACTTATTTTAGCTATATCGTTCGAGGTAAATATTAAGTTCCGTGCTATGTCAATAGTTAGCTAAACCCCCAGGGTAGCTAGCCCAGAAGGTTGCTAGCTCTAAGGGTAGCTAGCCCAGAAGGTTGCTAGCTCCGAGGGTAGCTAGCCCAGAAGGTTGCTAGCTCCGAGGGTAGCTAGCCCAGAAGGTTGCTAGCTCTAAGGGTAGCTAGCCCGGAAGGTTGCTAGCTCTAAGGGTAGCTAGCCCAGAAGGTTGCTAGCTCTAAGGGTAGCTAGCCCAGAAGGTTGCTAGCTCTAAGGGTAGCTAGCCCAAAAGGTTGCTAGCTCCGAGAGTAGCTAACCCAGAAGGTTGCTAGCTCCGAGGGTAGCTAGCCCAGAAGGTTGCTAGCTCTAAGGGTAGCTAGCCCAGAAGGTTGCTAGCTCTAAGGGTAGCTAGCCCAGAAGGTTGCTAGCTCTAAGGGTAGCTAGCCCAGAAGGTTGCTAGCTCCGAGGGTAGCTAGCCCAGAAGGTTGCTAGCTCTAAAGGTAGCTAGCCCAGAAGGTTGCTAGCCCCAAGCTAAATAGTTAGCCTGTTAAGGAGCAGCTCATCCTGGAGAATCTGGCAAGCTGTGGTTGGACTGGGGTCTTGCAGAGCAGTCTGTGATGTCATAATGCTACATGAGGTCAAACTGATGTTCTTCAGTTATCTGCTCTCACTTTGTTTCTCAGTTGCCCCGCCTGATGGTGTTTTCTCTCCTGCTGTTTGTTTTTGCTTTAATGAACATAGAAAATAATCCCACATTCTTCTGCTCTACCTTCTCAAACCTCCAGAGGGCAGCTGGTGCTGAGCCTGGTTCTGGTTCTGCTGCAGGTTTCTTCCTGTTAAATTGTTTTTTCCTTTTCATGGTCGCCTCATGCATGCTTGGTCAACGACTTGGTGCTGCTGGTTTTTGCAGGCAGAAACCATTAAAGGGCCAGTTTTCCAATTACATGGTTCCATTTTCCTACACAGTAACTTTGTCACCTTCAGTTATAAAATAAGATGTCAGGAACTTTGACTTCTTGTTTTAACTTTGACTTCCTTAGATTATCCAACAAGAGAACTTGGACGGTTTGTTCTGAGACCCTAAATTAGCTGTTTGGATCTGAGAACAATCTGAAGATTCCCAAACAACAACTTCCATAGAATCCCGGGGTGCCGAGAACAGAGCCCTGAGGAACACCAGACTGTTTAGGCTGGATCGATGCATCCAGAGGATAGAGGTCAGACCCAGCAGTTTCCTACTTTCACCACAGAGTAGTGACCTTCCTGACCTCTGACACTGAAAGAAGATCAGGCAGGAATCAGAGATTAATTGATCAGGAATCAGTCGGGAATCTGGTTACGCACCAGTAAAGGTTCGGTTCCACATCTTGGCGGTGATGTTTCTCCCGGCGGTCTGGCTCCTGAAGCTGCCATCGTTTCATTCAGAGCGCGAGCGTAAATCATGAGGCCATCATAGAACCCTGCGGCGATGATGTTCATCTGGAAAACAGGAACAGGAAGTCAGTCCTGACCCGGTCCAGGCTCCGGCCACCTGCGACCAGGAATCTCGATGTTATTCCTGCAGGAGCCATGTTGGACGTTTCATTCAGGAGGAGGAAACTGAGTGACTCATCTGGGTTTGGTTCCTTCTGAGTCATGGTGGCTGCAGCCGGGTTCCTCATACGATCCAGAACCACCATCCGACCGAACACGGTTCTGTTCCTGGGTTTTATAGAGATCCAGATCAGAGCCGTCTGGATTTCAGGGATCGTTTCCGTTGGAGCTAAAATCTGGTTCCACAGCGACCCAACCAATCAGAGGGGAGCGAAAGTGTTGCTATGACCACCAATTGGTTTCGCCTCCAGAA
>NW_026562523.1:232500-255000 GCF_027474105.1 Poeciliopsis prolifica
TTCCTACGTCCAGAACCGGACCCGGTCCAGAAGTCCAGAACCGGGTCACACTTCTCCTTGTTCTCTCTGCTCTCATGTTCTCTATGTAAACCAGATTCAGTGATTCCTGCTGCTGTGTGAACACGGATCATCCGAACCGGAGGCGTTGCCAGGAGCCGCTGAGAGCAACGGAAATCAATCCAGATTTCATTTGTTGTTTTTGCTTCAAATTGAACCACAACGTTTCCTAGAGAGGAACAAACGCCCTGCAGGGGGTCCTGCCGTTCGAATGACATGTTGGCGTCAGACGGGGAGGAGCTTCCTGCAGACGAGTTCTCCACCGAGGATTCGGGTCGGAGCGTCGGGACTGCTGGGAAAATTCTCGGTTTATAGAAATAAAATGTTCCTGATCATCTGTAACCCCTTCGACCCAGACTGCAGTGTTCTGGTTGGTTCCTGAAGCAGACCCGGAGAACTTTCCAGAGGAACGGCTCAGGTTCTCCAGGAACCGGGCCGACCCAGTCGCTTCCTGCCGGTTCTGCTTCTCTGCAGCTGTAATGTTTCCACTCAGCAGACGCATCGATCCGGATCGCATTTCCTGCCGCAGCAGCAGGGGGGGATGGGCTAATAGAGCCACCGGCAGGTCGGATCAGGATGCAGAACCGGCCCAGAACCAGCTCACGCCTCAGACCCGGGCCTCCCGTGGCTCCTTGGGATCCTTCAGAGGAAGTCACAGCGGTTCACCTGGTCAGGATGATGGAGCCAACAGAACACGGACCAGAACCGACTACGGCTGAGATTCGGAGCAGAACTTCAAGAGGCTCCATCATGAGGTCAGAGGTCAAAATAATACTGATCGTTGTCAGCTGAGATGGTTCAGGTGATTCCAACAACTTCCTGTAAACCTTCACAATAAAAGCCACTAATTAGGGTTGCTGCTGAGGGCCAGCTGGATCTGGTTCTGGTCCAAACAGAATCTTGTTTGGACCGGGACCTTGTTTCGTGCAACTCCTACTGTGGTTCTGTTGGCGCTGTGAGACTGGATCGGACTCAGGCTTCCTTTTGGACCCAGTTCTGATGGCGTGTTTAGGATCATCAGCGCCTTGTAGCCAAAACACTCCCAAGAAAAACGTCTGCTAGCCCACAAGCTACCACCCAATCAGACAGCAGCGGGCCAATAAGAAGGTCCAAACAGAACCTGATGACGTCCCGGTTCTGGTGGGTTCTGTTGGCCTGCCACTCTCTGCCACAGTGTTCAGTGCGAAACAGGAACCGTAAGACAATAAAAGCTGAGCTCAGTGACGACCTTTGACCTCACCATATCCGAGTTCTGAAAAGCAGCTGTTGACCCGACCCGACTCGTTCCTGGGAGAATCAGCACAGATCTGTCAGCTCTTCTTCCAGAACCGAATGAATGAAGGAAAACCCAGGAAAGGTTCTGTTGGTTCTTGAATCGGACCTGGGAAATTCAGAACCATTTTCTGGAAACAGCAGAACCGGGTCAGCTGGAACCACCCGACTGGCTGTGGCTCAGGTCATGTGACCTGTGGTGGGAACAGGAAGTGGGACTCACCGCGGCCGCTGTTCTGGATGTCGGCGAGGATCTGCGCGTAGTTGATCTCCTTCTCCTCGAACACGCTGTGATGGGTGCTGATGTTGAACGCCTTCAGCTCCTCGTACAGACCCTCGATGGCGAAGTAGCACGGCCGGTCGTCGTACTTGTGGTCGCTGAACACCAGCGCCACGTGTTCCCTCCACTCGGACTCCAGGCAGACCCGCAGGCCGAACCGGCCCAGCTTCTTGTGGGTGGGGCCCGTGTTGGTGATGGAGGGGTAGACGCCGTTGTAGAACGCCACAGCCGTGGCCCCCGCCGTGATCATAGGCACGTCCCAGTGGGCGGTGAACAGGCCGACCGGCGCGGCGGCGTAGGAGCAGCCGGGGCCGATGAACGCCCACGGGTCGCGGGCCAGCTTCAGGTCCACCGCCGCCAGCGAAGCCACTGACTCGGAGCAGATCCCGTTCCTGTCCTCGCTGTTGTTGAACACGTAACTGAGGCGGTGGTCGGGCAGCAGGGTCGGGTCAGAGTTGATGGTTCTGATGGCCCGCTCCACGGCGGGTCCAACCCGAGGCCAGGCCCAGGGGTACCGGGCGTTCTGAGGGAGGATCACCGCCAGCGTGATGTTCTGCCACGGGCGCCGTCTCTCCTGGTCCCTGCCGTGGCGCCGGCGGGGCTCATGCCCGGCAGACAGGTCCAACAGAACCAGAAGGACCATCAGAAGAGTCCCAGCCTCCTTCCTCCTGAACATTTCTGTGTAGTGGGTCGTCTTGGTGTAGATCGGGTCAATCAGAACCTGCAGAGAACAAAACACTGCTGCCTACCATGTTGGGTTAACCCAGAGTTACCCAACAAAACCAACAACCCAATGAATTCAAAGACCCAATGGAGCCAACAATCCAAAAGAATCAACGACCCAACGGAACATTCTTTGTTGGTGAACTGTGAACATGAACCGGTTCAATTTGAACCCGTCTGAACTCGTGAACGTTCCCGGGCTGAGCCAGGAAATCCTCCCTGCCTTGGTCCAGGTGGGTGTTGTTTGGCGCCGCACCGCCCGTTCTGCAACGACCCAACCCGCTGAACACCTGTTCCTACCTGAGCTGCTCTCGACTCCTTTCATCATGATCAACAGAAAAACTGAGAAAATCCTGCAGGAAACTTCTGTCTTTCTCAGGTAAGTTCACCTGTCAGACACACGGACTCTGCAGCGGTCCGGTCCGCACACGGCAACAGACGGAGGAGCTGCTGCTGGAGCAGGAAAATCTGCTGGACTGACTGAAGGGAAGATGTGAAAGAGAGGGAGGGAGGGAGAGGAAAAGGAGGGGGAGTCGGTGACTCCGGAAGGGCGGATCAGCAGCAGTTGCCCTGACCTCCATGGGTGGGGGAGAGCTCCCCCTGCTGGGCAGAACCAGGAACACAGCAGCAGGACCAGAGGATTGATGGATCCAGAACTTTTCAGAACTTTTGAACAATGAAGACCAACATGAAAACCTGAGGAGTGTTGAAATAAGAATTTTAAAGTAGCACAATATACATAAGTTAACTTTTAGGTTAAGACAAACTTAGATACAGATCCAAACTGGGACAGCTGGTGACTCTCTGAACGCAGAGGATTAGACAGAAAACAGCCTAGAATCTCTTTACACAGGAGTCTGTCTGCCAGGCAGTGAACAAATTCCTTAGCATGGTTCAAAAGTTCACTAGGATCTTAAAACTTTTTATAAATAATTTTATCTATATTAGAATTAACTATATTTCTTTAAGCATGTTTTGAATTAGTTACTTATTAGATCCAAACTTATAGTCATTATTTAGCATTACATTTTGTGCAAGCTTGGTTAAAAATACAAACTACTTTCTTGTGGAAACATTTTGAGGCACAGATAGCGCTGCAGCTGCAATCATATATCAAACTGGACAGCGGCTGATACGAGAAGGTTTGCCGTATATCTGCTTTTGGGGCTCTTTAGCAGGAGGTAATAAAATTAACATTGAGACAGCCCACACAAAGGAAAAGAACACACCTCCTAATGCATATATTTAAATGAGGAAATACGCAGTCTATAAAAAATGGTTTGTTTCACAGCAGAAGTTGGAATCTCTTTGTGCTGAGTGAGAGTTTCCCGGAGGATGCATCTTCTGTTTTGTCTTTTTTTACTCAGTTTAATTGTTTCTGTTTTGTCATGTCTTGGACTTTTGATGATCTAGGTGAGATGCTTATTGCAACATTCTTCTTGCATTGATTTTCTCTGGATAAAACTCTGAATATCTGAAGTCTGACGTCGTATGATTGCTCTTTTCTCTCTGCACACTTACACAGACACAGGAATTCGGGACAAATAATTAATTAACGAGCTAAATCAAGTTATTCCTCTTTTTAATTCCTAACAGGAGTCAAAGTTTTCTGACCCAGTTTGTTTACCGATGAAGATCTGCTGATTGGTTGCATAGACAGGAAGTCACCACTGCATCACTTCCTCCTCCCAGGACGCTGAAACCAGCAGCTGCAGGTGAGGCGAACTACTGAGTATCCACTGTGTGTGTTTCTGTGCTTGCCTCTAACGGCGGTACTCCTCAGTGGGAGTTTTGCTTAAAGATGGCTGCTGGTGGAGCTTCCTGAAGAGGCGGAGCTTCTTCAGAAAAACCAGCATGGTGGCCATAGTCTGATATTAACCCCTGCTGATCCAGGAGATTAAGGCCCATTATCAGTGCTCAGTATTCACAGCAACCCTATGAAGTGTGGACAGAACGTCACATCCAAGTGGCGGCCGGTCACTGCTTAGGCACCTGCTGCTGAAAGTACAACTGCAACAAAACATAATTTTAAATGCACACTAAAGGTATTTTTGTTGGAGATATTTGTTCTGTTGTGACTTGTTGAATACAGAAAATTTAATAGAATCACTCATGTTGAGGAAAACAAATATTATTTCAATACTTTTAAAACTGATTTTATTCTATTGGTTCGCTCTGTGAACTTTGCCATATTTCCAAGATTTACACATTAAATATATTAATATTTAAGTCATCAGTCTGTCATTCGACTAATAGAGACAGTATTTTACCCATAAAACCATCTGTTTTATGCAGCTTAAAGTTAAAAAAAGTTGTAAAGTGGAGCCAATAACAAAGGTGATAAAATTCAGTGATTCCTTATTTTGGTTACATTGTACATATTAATGAGTCATATTTTATAGGATGAAAAATGTTGAATTGTAATTTTTAGTCTTGATAAGTGAGCAGGAGGACGCGCTGAAACTGGAAATAAGGACCTGTTTGCAGCATCACATGATTTACTGAACAACCAGAACCCACAAACCAACCCGGAAACATCCCAGGACAGAACATCAGTGTGTCTCCACAAGTTGAACATGAAACGGGTCGGTTCCGGTCCCAGGTCTGGTGCAGCAGAGACAGAAACAGTTTCTGTGAAGTCCTGTCCGGCTGCTGGATCCACTTTCAAACCCGAGTCTGGTCAGGGTATCGCTCCAGAATCTCACTGTTCTGGTTCTGATCCAACAGAATCAGTGCTCCAGCTGCTCAGCGTCAGTCTGGCGGCCCCTGCTGGAGGTTCTGGTTACATCTCATCAGCGTGTCCGAGTTTTCCCGGCTCACGGCCGGTCTGCCTGGCAACAGCAGCCGTCCCGTTCTGTGATTGGCTGCTGTCATCGCCCGCTAAGCCTTCCAGGGTCCTATTGGCTCCGGCAGTGCCGCTGCACCCCCTGCTGACCCTGATTGGCTGAGCTCAGGAGGCACCGATGAGTCCAACCGTTCAGCGGAACCGACGCCGTCGTCTGCCGGATTGGAGAAGTTTGGGTCCGTCAGGATGTTTCTGGATACAACTGCAGAAAATAAAAATGATTATTTCCTGAGGTTCCGACCCGGTAGGCTGACCTGCCTACCGGGTTCGTCTCGTTCCAAAGAACCGAGTCTTAGTGGAACCGCGAACAGGCGAGAGGTCCAATCCGACCTGCGGCGGTTCTGTAGTCGTCGTCGGCTGACGTGCGACGGCTAAATGGGCTGAAGCTGGGCAGGACGATCAGGCTGAGGGACACTAGTAGGATCTGAGGACAAACAGAAAGCGGTTCTGACTCCACAAGCGTCCCCGAACCGGTCCGGCGGACCCGACGCCGTCAGAACCACAGAACCTCCAAGAGCTCCTCACCAGTAAGCAGTGTGCTGGTCTGCTCCTTTACTGGCCGACTGCTTGATGGGAGCGGAGCTGCTGCAGCTGAGAGAGGAGGGACCTGAGAGGAGACAGAATCACTGCACGGCTCAGAACCAGAACCAGAACCTGGTCTGCATCATCAGCCACTGTTACCATGACGAGATAGCTAGAAGAACCAGAACATCTGTCCAGCTCCTGGAGGCTACCGCCAACGAAAAGGCTAGCTGTGCTAATGTGCTCAGCATGAACATTAGCTTGCTAATGCTAAACCACCATACCAACATTGGTGTTTAGTGGAAGCTAACGCTAAAGCACTCAGCATGAACATTAGCTTGCTAATGCTAAACCATCATACCGACATGGTGTTTAGTGGAAGCTAACGCTAAAGCACTCAGCATGAACATTAGCTTGCTAATGCTAAACCATCATATCGACATGGTGTTTAGTGGAAGCTAACGCTAAAGCACTCAGCATGAAACATTAGCTTGCTAATGCTAAACCATCATACCGACATGGTGTTAGTGGAAGCTAACGCTAAAGCACTCAGCATGAACATTAGCTTGCTAATGCTAAACCATCATATCGACATGGTGTTTAGTGGAAGCTAACGCTAAAGCACTCAGCATGAACATTAGCTTGCTAATGCTAAACCATCATACTGACATGGTGTTTAGTGGAAGCTAACGCTAAAGCGCTCAGCATGAACATTAGCATCATACCGATGGGTATTTAGTGGAGGCTATCGCTAATGCGCTCAGCATGAACATTAGCTTGCTAATGCTAAATCACCATACCGACATGGTATTTAGTGGAAGCTAACGCTAATGCGCTCAGCATGAACATTAGCTTGCTGATGCTAAACCATACCGACATGGTATTTAGTGGAAGCTAACGCTAAAGCGCTCAGCATGAACATTAGCATCATACCGACATGGTATTTAGTGGAAGCTAACGCTAAAGCGCTCAGCATGAACATTAGCATCATACCGACATGGTATTTAGTGGAAGCTAACGCTAATGCGCTCAGCATGAACATTAGCTTGCTGTTGCTAAATCACCATACCAACATGGTATTTAGTGGAAGCTAACGCTAATGCACTCAGCATGAACATTAGCTTGCTGATGCTAAATCACCATACCGACATGGTATTTAGTGGAAGCTAACGCTAATGCGCTCAGCGTAAACAGAAGCACATTAGTTTAAGTCTGCTCCTGGCTCTACAGCAGGAAAACATTGGATCAGAACCAGAGGAATCATCTTACACATTGTGTTTCTCCAGCTGCTCCACGGTTCGCTGCAGCTCCTGGTTCTGAGCCGAGCACGCCGCTGCCCTGAAGAAAGAACCAGAACAAGACCGGATCAGAACCATTAAGATGGTAGCGAGGTCAGGCCACGAGGGGCGCTGTCAGTCAGCTCACAAGTTACCATGGCATCACAAGGATTGTACCTCGTGTGACCCTGTGGCGCCCCCTGCTGGCCCCCAGCGGTACCTGCTCTCCAGGCCGTGGATGTACTCCTTCCTCCTCTTGCGGCTGTCCTGAGCCGACTGCTTGTTCCGAATCTTCCTGCGGACTTTCTTCAGGATCCGCTCTTCGGCCTGCGGGAGAGAAACGCGTCAGAGACGAAGTCAAGCTGCAAAAAAAGATGGCCGCCCTGGACTGGACATCACTGTCAACTAGGGCTGTTGTAAATAAATATTTTAGTAATTGAGTAATCTATTGATTATTCTTACGATTAAACGAGGAATCGGATAAAAAAAGATGAAATACAATATTAGTAAATCTCCATACAAAACAGCAGTTACTATCAGATATCAATACCAGTCCAATTTTCATATTTGAGCTTCTATACCATTTACTTTTCTGTAGTTTAGAAAACGAATTTGTAACAATAACATCTCAGTTTCTAAGTCAACCTGAAGAAAAGTTATATAAGAATCTGAAATTCTGTTCAGTTCAATAATAAAGAGGCAGGCTCACAATACGCTTCTGAAAATGTCCAGCTTTGGGTTTATGTTTTCATCTCCATTCAGTTTAATAGATGAACTCTGACCTTGGCCCAAATGACACCTCAGTTCGTCATAGAAACTCATTACCAGCTACGCTGCATTTGCTGAGATGAAATTAATTTAATCCCTGAATTGAGGAAGTCCTAGTGCACTGGTGAACATTTTCCAAAATGTAATCTTTATATGCGTTTGCGGCGGCCAGAAGCGGTTCTGTTGGACCTTAGTGAGTGGAAGGTTGCTGGGCAGGGACACGCCCTCCTCCGTCAGCAGCTTCTGCTCCTCCTCCGTCAGCCGCAGGTCAGGGAACAGCGGCACCTGAAGAGGAAGAGTGAATCTTCCAGCCTCAAACGTCCTCTGATGATACTAACTGACAGGAAGTCTTACCTGTTGCTACCTGAGAGAGGGGCGGAGCTGCAGTCAGATGGAGAGGATGAAGACGGGGCCATGATGCAGGAGTCTGAAAACAGCAGCTGGGAACTCCACTCATCTGGAGGAGCAGGCGAGGGGCCGGGGGGGGGGGGCCCACCGGGAGGGGCCGGGGTGAAAGGGGGGCGGGGGGGTTTGTAGTGGGAGAAAAAGGAAACGAGGTGAGTTGATGACTTCATCATATTATATCATCATGTGGACCGAGTGAGGACTGGGTCAGAACCGGACCTACCCAGCTCGATGGAGATGATGTTCTCCTGACCGGGTTCAGATTTGGCTCCACCCACAGAGCTGATGTCATAGACCACCTGGTAGACTGATGGCTGGCTGGTCTCCGTGTTCACTGCTGTCACCATGGCAATAGGGGTCTCCTCCGAGATGCCGCTGTCACTCTCGGACGACGTGTCGGCGGGCCCGGTGTCGGCGGGCCCGGTGTCGGCGGACCCGGTGTCGGTGGGCCCGGTGTCGGCGGGCCCGGTGTCGGCGGGCCCGGTGTCGGCGGACCCGGTGTCGGTGGGCCCGGTGTTGGTGGGCCCGGTACCGGCTCCAAACACTTCGTTGGGGTCGACGGCCTGTAGGATGTCCTCCGATTCGCTGTCGTCCAAGGTCACCTGACAGGAAGTAAGAACAGATGAGCCGAGGGGGCCGGACCCAGAACCACCTGGTCCAGAAGCACCTACAGGATTCTGGTTCCGGCCCAGAAGACCAACTGAGCGCGCTCAGACTGCCTTTCAGGTAAAACACTCTGCTAACACCAAGGAGTCCCGCCTCCATTACTCATCTTATCCTCCAGGTTAAGTTGGAGGATGCTAAGCGTCCATTAGCATCCATCTACGTCGTACCTTCAGTGTGTCCGGTGTGATCCAGTCTAAGTTTCTGCAGGTGTTGCCCAGGGCTCAGATCAACATCCTGGCCTCACATTCAGCAGAAAGAATAATATCTGTTGTTACGCTGACAAAGCCCAGCTCTGCCTTTCCTCTGAGCCCACTTCCTGTCAGATTGTTATGAAGAAAAGTCTAATTCACTGGCACTGCTTCCACCTTAAAGGGGCAGTATCAGGTATTTTTCAGGCACATAGTGCAGTTTTATCCACCTTATTCCGAGCCACCATGAGGCATTGTGTGATTTATGAGTGCAACTTCTGCTGCAAACTGGAACTATCATTTGTTTACATGTTAGCAACTCGCTAACCAGCTTAAAATATGTGAAAACACCCGCTATCAAAACTTAAATGTGACAATATTGTTTTACCGCACTAGCATAGCTAGCTACCAGAACTAGCATAGCTAGCTACCAGAACTAGCATAGCTAGCTACCAGAACTAGCATAGCTAGCTACTTCACTGACTCAGTTGTTCTGGATGCAGATGCAGGTTTTCTTCATCCACACAATGAAATGAGCATAAAGCATTTTGGCTTCTTCAATGTTAACATTTTTATCCAAATTATTTTGTTTGCTTATCTGCAGCTTTTGTTTTGGGAGTCGTTAAAAACACACCAGCTGCTGCTGCACACTAAACTTGGTCTGATTATTGGGAGCAACTTGACACTTTCCAGAGGCAAGTTGCTCTCTTGCCTCTGGAAATGTGCGGTTCGGTTGGGTTCTGGTGATTAAACTCACCATGTGCAGAGCAGCTCTCTGATAGTGACTGTTTCACTAAACAAGTTTTACTAAATATTGTATTGTAATAAAAGGGAGCTGTAACTTCAATCATGAATATAGATTAGCAAATCACAGTAAATACGGCTCCTTCCAGTGGGTGCTGGAAATTAGACCCATGCTAATCGCTGCTGGCTAGTCTGAAGAAGCTACGCCTCAGATGTTAAACATGAAGGGATCAAAGCAACACATCAGGGAAAAACAGAGATCTAAGCAGTCGATTTAACAGGATACCGGCCCTTTATGGTCAGACCACGCCCATCTTCATCATTCTGCTCAGGTAGAAGGTGAGTGTATCAGTAACACAAAGTGGCTCCGCCCCTTCCCGGCCGCAGCCGGATCGGTATCGTCTCTCTCCATCACCTCCAAATAAAGTGGAACTCCACACCTCAGAACTCACCTGTTCACCAAGAACATGCATCATTATTATCAACTCACACAGCTGGGGTCCACCACCCAGTCCTGCAGGGGCTCTCTTGGGCCGCTGAAGCCGATCGAACCGGGCCAGTGGGTCGCCGGCCCGGTTCCAGGCAGAACCGCCCCGCTCTCAGTGTCCATCAGCTGAAACAGACCACAGCAACATCAGAACCACACAGAACCAGAACCACACAGAACCGAACAGAACCAGAACCACACAGAACCAAACAGAACCAGAACCACACAGAAACACAACCACAAGAAACTAGAACCATCTAAAACCAAAACAGGTCTACTCTCAATCAGAACCAGAACCATCTGCTGTAGCTTTGGATCAGAACCTCTGAGAAAAAATACAAAAGCACCAGGTTCTGGTTCTGGTTTCACCCAGAGAACCCAGAACAGGAACCAGAACGCGGTTTGTTTTCCCTGCCTGCTTCTGAATGGTTCTGTTGTGTTGGTCCTGAGGTTCTGGTTGGGCCCGGTTGCTCCAGCAGGTTCAGCGGTCCAGGACATCCTGCTGGACCCGCCCTGCATCTCAAACATTCCCGTCCCGCCTCTGGAACCGGACGGACCGGTTCTGACCCGAGTATTTGCTTCCTGCACAGGAACACAATGCAACCAGAACCAGCAGAACCTGGATCCAAACATTCCCAGTCTGAGAATGCTCAAATGAAGGAACCAGAACCAAATCTGTTTAGACAAGCAGGACATCAGCAGGAACCCGGACTGGTTCTGGACCGGAACCCTCCAGGACCTCTGATCTCCCAGCGGAGCGGGCAGAGGTTCTGAATCCAGAACCTCCCTCACGCAGCTCAGCAGATTAAATCCGGACTGATTAAATCAGGACACCAGAACCAGGCTGGCCCCAATGAGGAGCTACACATACTCACTGAGTGGTTCTGTTTGGAGCTGGTTCCGGATCAGTACGTTCGGTTCCTCATGAAAACAACCAGAACAGCTCGCTACTCAGACTAAAGGAAAACAGCTGGCAGGCTGGCCGCCTAGCGCTTCCTGCTCTCTGGCTCCCCCTGCTGACAGCCCGCAGCGCTTCCTGCTCTCTGGCTCCACCTGCTGACAGCCCGCAGCACGAGACTTCCGATCTCACACCCGGACATCTACCACGTCACAGAAAACACTAAAAAATTACGTAATCTAAAATAACATAAAAAAAAAAACCTTTACTGAGGTAAAATTACAAAAAAATCTTTGTTTTAAAAGAAATGATAAAAGTATTGAATTATAAGAATACATATAAAAACAATAAAGTCAAATATATATATATTTTAAAAAAGCTTAAAAAATAAAATTAAATAATCAGATTAAAAGGTTAAAAACAAAATGCTCAAAAGCACTACACGAGAAAAAAAAAAATCTTAAATTTAATTGAATTTAGTCCCGATTATATGGTGACAGAAAACAGGCTGGATTAGAACCGAGTACAAAACAGTCCAGGTCCAAGTCCTGTTGATCCAGACAGTTTTAACTGATCACACAAAATAAAATGAGGCTGAATTGGGAGTTTGAAAAGATTAATTAGTTTATAAATAAAAGTCAATATATGTGTTGTGTTCTTTATTTATTTGTGTATTTTATGTCCGCTCAGTCTGTTGTTACTTGAACTACTTTAACAGGTATGGTTTAAATTTTCCCTTACTAAACAGTCTGTATATTTTTTTAACTTTTGTGTGAATCTGTATTCCAGTGGCACGTTTAGCCGCCTCAGTCTGGTTCACCCGGACTTCCACAATAAAAACCCTAAAAAATTATCATAATGAAATGTCTGACTCCGTCCAGTGGGTGGCAGTGCAGCACCGGAAACGTTCAAAGAGAAGCGGAACCGGAGCCGCTGCGCCTCCTGCTGGCTGGCAGCGGAGATGAAGATCAAACGGAATAAATGGAGTCAACAAACTGCACGTGAGGCGTTATTTCGACGCTACTAAGTTGTCAACAGGTAATAGTGATACACCTCCCGACACGTCACATCATCTGCACAACTCAGCCGGGCGCGCGCAGGAACATAAGCTGGGAGTTAGCAACAGTTGGCATTATCTGCTAGCACTGAGCTAGTTAGCTCTGAGCTAAAAGCTGCGTTCAAACATATGGGAGAACCGTTAGCTGGTTGGGTTAGCATCCCGTTCATCTTCAGTGGTTAGTTTCTAACCCTGAGCTAGCAGCAGCTCTGTGTTAGGTATAAAGGACCACAGAGCGGGTCCAGAGTTCGGTTCGGTCTGCTGCAGCTGCTACAGGTTCTGCCTGCAGCTGGCAGAAACTGTCCGTCTGTTAGCAGATGAGTCCAAACACCGGTTCCGTCAGGCTGGACTGTCAGCTCCGAAAAATAACAGACCGGAGGGTTCCGACCGTTTTCAGGCTCCAGTTACCCTGGGGTTCCTCGGCTGTGTCAAGAAGCACTCGGATTGGTTCTTTAAAAACCGGTTACGGCTGATCCGGCACCGGTTTTTAAAGTTCTGCTCACTATTTAAACGAAAATAGTTCATGTTCAGAGTTCAGCAGCTATAATCACAGTCCCAATACGAATTGCTTCTTGTTCATTTGTACATAAGATCTTTAATGATCGTGATTGGTTCCAGATCCCTCAGGTGTGTTGCTGTCCTTCACCTGTCTAGTATTGATGGTCTCATTCCTGACCTTTGAACTGTCTGTGTTCCAGCGGCGGTGGGTGGAGCCTCTTGGCAGCCATGATGGCGGACCCTCAGGACGACCTTTCCCCCGCCTACTCTGAGCAGAACAGCCCCACCTTCTCCACTTGCTCCTCCCCCTCCCAGTCCCTTCCCTCCACCCCCTCCTCATGCGGGGCCCCCCGCCCCGCCTCACCACCTTTGGGCGTCATCAGCGAGGGGGGTGGCGAGCTGAGCCTGGTCATAGACGCCGAGGTGGCGCAGCGGGCGTGTCAGGAGGTCCTGCAGAAGGTGAAGTTGCATCAGGTGGACGCCGCCGCCAGTCCCGCCCCAGGCTCGCAGCACAACGGACCGTCCCCGGACCGCGGCGTCCCCGCCATCAAAACCGCCGCAGATCCGTGAAGAGGACGATCCGGAGGGCCCGGCGCCCGGCTCGGTGAAGAGCGCGCGGCGGCGCCAGAGACACAACCCATCCAAGCAGTCGTGGCTGCTGCGTCTGTTTGAGTCGAAGCTGTTCGATGTCTCCATGGCGATATCCTACCTGCACAGCTCCAAGGAGCCAGGTGTGCAGGCGTACATCGGGAACCGGCTGTTCAGCTTCCCGCACGACGATGTGGACTTCTACCTGCCGCAGCTGCTCAACATGTACATCCACATGGACGAGGACGTCGGCGACGCAATCAAGCCATATCTGGTGGGTGTGGCCTGCGGTCAGCTGACCTGCTCGGGCGAGGCTGCTTACTGTGGTGGTTGCCATGGTGAAGGTCAGAGTTCAGCCTCAGGAAGTGATGGTGGTCATGGAAACAGCTTGAGCTGTACAAACCAGACACAGGAAGTTTACCTTTTATGGATAAAAGCAGTTTATTTTTGTTATGGTTTCCATGGAATCAGCTATTTAGCAAATAAATCTGGGTTGTAATCTCAGTTTAGACAGTTTTCCTGTTGTTCGTTATATTCCACATCAAGGTGGCGCAAAGTTACTCTATTGGATCAAAATCTGTTCAGAACATGAAAGGAAACCCAGCAGGGGATCAGTTCTGAGGCCTAGAATGGACCCAGCCCGGTTCTGATGAGCGTATGCTAATGGGCTAGCTACTGGGTAGGCACTGGACCAGCAGTATGCTAATGGGCTAGCTACTGGACCAGCAGTATGCTAATGGGCTAGCTACTGACCAGCAGTATGCTAATGGGCTAGCTACTGGGTAGGTACTGGACCAGCAGTATGCTAATGGGCTAGCTACTGGGTAGGTACTGGACCAGCAGTATGCTAATGGGCTAGCTACTGGGTAGGTACTGGACCAGCAGTATGCTAATGGGCTAGCTACTGGGTAGGTACTGGACCAGCAGTATGCTAATGGGCTAGCTACTGGGTAGGTACTGGACCAGCAGTATGCTAATGGGCTAGCTACTGGGTAGGTACTGGACCAGCAGTATGCTAATGGGCTAGCTACTGGACCAGCAGTATGCTAATGGGCTAGGTACTGGACCAGCAGTATGCTAATGGGCTAGCTACTGGGTAGGTACTGGACCAGCAGTATGCTAATGGGCTAGCTACTGGGTAGGTACTGGACCAGCAGTATGCTAATGGGCTAGCTACTGGGTAGGTACTGGACCAGCAGTATGCTAATGGGCTAGCTACTGGGTAGGTACTGGACCAGCAGTATGCTAATGGGCTAGCTACTGGGTAGGTACTGGACCAGCAGTATGCTAATGGGCTAGCTACTGGGTAGGTACTGGACCAGCAGTATGCTAATGGGCTAGCTACTGGGTAGGTACTGGACCAGCAGTATGCTAATGGGCTAAGTACTGGACCAGCAGTATGCTAATGGCTAGCTACTGGACCAGCAGTATGCTAATGGGCTAGGTACTGACCAGCAGTATGCTAATGGGCTAGCTACTGGACCAGCAGTATGCTAATGGGCTAGGTACTGGACCAGCAGTATGCTAATGGGCTAGCTACTGGGTAGGTACTGGACCAGCAGTATGCTAATGGCTAGCTACTGGGTAGGTACTGGACCAGCAGTATGCTAATGGGCTAGGTACTGGACCAGCAGTATGCTAATTGGCTAGGTACTGGACCAGCAGTATGCTAATGGGCTAGGTACTGGACCAGCAGTATGTTAATGGGCTAGGTACTGGACCAGCAGTATGCTAATGGGCTAGGTACTGGACCAGCAGTATGCTAATGGGCTAGCTACTGGGTAGGTACTGGACCAGCAGTATGCTAATGGGCTAGCTACTGGGTAGGTACTGGACCAGCAGTATGCTAATGGGCTAGGTACTGGACCAGCAGTATGCTAATGGGCTAGGTACTGGACCAGCAGTATGCTAATGGGCTAGCTACTGGGTAGGTACTGGACCAGCAGTATGTTAATGGGCTAGGTACTGGACCAGCAGTATGCTAATGGGCTAGGTACTGGACCAGCAGTATGCTAATGGGCTAGCTACTGGGTAGGTACTGGACCAGCAGTATGCTAATGGGCTAGGTACTGGGTAGGTACTGGACCAGCAGTATGCTAATGGGCTAGCTACTGGGTAGGTACTGGACCAGCAGTATGCTAATGGGCTAGCTACTGGGTAGGTACTGGACCAGCAGTATGCTAATGGGCTAAGTACTGGACCAGCAGTATGCTAATGGGCTAGCTACTGGACCAGCAGTATGCTAATGGGCTAGGTACTGGACCAGCAGTATGCTAATGGGCTAGCTACTGGACCAGCAGTATGCTAATGGGCTAGCTACTGGGTAGGTACTGGACCAGCAGTATGCTAATGGGCTAAGTACTGGACCAGCAGTATGCTAATGGGCTAGCTACTGGACCAGCAGTATGCTAATGGGCTAGGTACTGGACCAGCAGTATGCTAATGGGCTAGCTACTGGGTAGGTACTGGACCAGCAGTATGCTAATGGGCTAGCTACTGGGTAGGTACTGGACCAGCAGTATGCTAATGGGCTAGGTACTGGACCAGCAGTATGCTAATGGGCTAGGTACTGGACCAGCAGTATGTTAATGGGCTAGGTACTGGACCAGCAGTATGCTAATGGGCTAGGTACTGGACCAGCAGTATGCTAATGGGCTAGGTACTGGACCAGCAGTATGCTAATGGGCTAGCTACTGGGTAGGTACTGGACCAGCAGTATGCTAATGGGCTAGCTACTGGGTAGGTACTGGACCAGCAGTATGCTAATGGGCTAGGTACTGGACCAGCAGTATGCTAATGGGCTAGGTACTGGACCAGCAGTATGTTAATGGGCTAGGTACTGGACCAGCAGTATGCTAATGGGCTAGGTACTGGACCAGCAGTATGCTAATGGGCGTCCTATTACAGGATGAAGATCAGCAGGAAAAATACATCCTGTAAATGCATTCAAGGTTCCGACAGGAACACTCATTTTAAACCAGTTTTAAACACAGCACTAGATTCTGAATCGATGTTTAAATGAATCCGTTTCCTGATCTGATTATAATTAGTGAAGTTTTCTGGTAATTTAAATAATCTGGTGATATTTCATATTCTGATGTTATTATCACAATTAAAATAGAAAATTTCAGTCTGGCCCTCATTTAGTGTCACCATTTTTCTTTTTACAAACTCTCTTCTGTCAGTTCTGTATCTGTGTGTGTGTGTGTGTGCAGAAGTAGAGAAGGCTTCAGGTGAGTGAGGTACTGAGCAGTAGCAGGCACATCACCTGATGCTGCGGCTCCACCAAGTGGTCGGGGTCAGTAAATGGACTCAAGTTATATAGCGCGTTTCCAGTCATTTTGACCACTCAAAGCGCTTTACCCTAGAGTCACATTCACCCATTCACCCACATATTCATACACCGATACGCAGACCGGTAGGAAATTTAGGGTTAAGTGCCTTGCCCAGAGGCACATCGACATATGGCAGGAGGAAGCTGGAATCGAACCTACAACCTTCCGATTGCAAAGCGACAACTCTGCCACACAGCCACAGTCGTACTGTGTAGTCTTGCAGGCTCCCTGCAGCCATGTTAGTGTTCTGTTCCTGTGGGTTAATGTGCCCTGTGTGTGACCTTGCAGGTGCATCGCTGCAGACAGAGCATCTCCTTCAGCCTGCAGTGCGCCTGGCTGCTGGGCGCCTACTCCTCCGATATGCACATCTCCACACAGCGCCACTCCCGGGGCTCCAAGCTCAGGAAGCTCATCCTGTCTGACGAGCTGAAGCCGTCGGGGCTGCGGGCGCGCAGAGAGCTGACGTTGACGCGTTCTGCCTGGCGGCGGCCCCCGTTTGCCCGGCGGCAGACCACGGCTATCTCCGTCCAAACGGACCCATCAGCGCTCCAAATCGGACGCCACAGTCAGCATCAGCCTGAGCAACCTGAAGAGAACAGCCAGCAACCCCAAGGTGGAAAGCAGCCAGGACGAGGTGAGGTCACTGTGAGGTCACTGTGAGGTCACTGTGAGGTCACTCCATCTCAGGGTGCTTCGAGAACACGTTCTTATGAGTCCTAGGGAGTCTGGTTCCCTGGGACTAGAACCAGTGTGTGTTCTTATGATGAACAACAGACAGGAAGTGATTTTTCCTCCTTCTTTCAGAGGAAAGGAACGAAATCAGTCAGAAAGGAAAACCTTAAGAGTGGAACAGGTATCTGGGTCTGAACATTGTGGCTCCGCCCTCACAACCTCGGATGTTGATCTGGTTGTTTGAGACGCTGAAAAAGCAGGTTTTCCATGAAGGCATCATGAGGTGTTCAATGAATCCAGAACCTGCAGGGACTTTCTGAATGAAACCAACCAGAAGTTCTGCTCTGACCCCCAGGACAGCGGCTCCAGCTCCGACAGTCTGGAGTTGGATTCCGGTCCCGTAAGTTCCTCCCAAAACTCTTCCAGTCCGCGGTGACTCTGGGAAAGGGACTCTGCCAGGGAGTCTCTGGTTTCTGGTTCTGGTTCTGGTTGGGTCCACACGTCGCTCTGGCCTGTGGACTCGGACTGTGATTGTGTCTCTTATGTTCTGTTGATGCTTCTGGGTTAACCAATCAGAATCTGACCTGTCCTCATATCTCCTTGTGATGATCCCTCAACCAGTCGGCTGGTCCAGCCCTCTGATTGGTCGGCTGGTCCAGCCCTCTGATTGGTCGGCTGGTCCAGCCCTCTGATTGGTCGGGCTGGTCCAGCCTCTGATTGTCGGCTGGTTCTGTGCGTCAGGTTTTCCGCAGTGGAACCATGAATAGTTCTCTGGTTCTGATCCAGATTTTTCAGACTGTGCTGGCTCACCTGAGCCCAGGCTCCGCCCCCTGTGTCACCTGTCTTGTGTACCTGCAGCCGGTGCGCCTGGCTCCGCAGCGAGAGTTCATGAAGTCCCTGATGGGCATCGGAAGCGTCTGGCCACACTGCCCACCAAGGAGCAGAAGACGCAGCGGCTGATCTCAGAGCTGTCGCTGCTCAAACCACAAGCTGCCGGCGCGTGTCTGGTTGCCACCGCCGCCTTCGACCACCACGTAGTCCGCGTGCCGCACGCAGGCCGTGGTGCTCAACTCCAAGGACAAGGTGAGGCTCCGCAGTCCCCAGGGCCACATGGACACACGGAGGTCCTGACTTCCCCCTGCCGCCCCCAGGCTCCCTACCTGATCTACGTGGAGGTTCTGGAGTGCGAGAACTTTGAGACGTCCAGCGTTCCGATGCGGATCCCGGAGAACCGGATCAGGAGCACGCGGTCGGTGGAGAACCTGCCGGACTGCGGCATGACGGCGGAGCAGCGAGCCGGGAGCTTCTCCGTCGTCCCAAACTACGACAATGACGACGAAGCCTGGTCTGTGGACGACATCGGAGATCTGCAGGTGGAGGTGAGGCTACGCCCACAGGAAGTGATGTGAGATTGAAAATGTTAGAGCGAGGTAGTGGTAACAGGATCTGAATCTATTATCCATTATCAGGCGTTAATATCCATTAGTAGAGGGGATGCATAGCATTAGCTAACGTTCTTTATCTCGAGCTAACGGCATTTCAAGGCGTTGTTCCTGATGGAGCTAGCGCTGTAGCATCTAGCTACTATTATTAAGCTGGCGGTGTTCTGACCGAACCCCCAGCTCCCAGAAGGCCACACCAACAGCTGCGATAACATCAGCCAGTTCTCGGTGGACAGCATCACCAGCCTGGACAGCAAGGAGCCCGTCTTCATCGCCGCCGGGGACATCAGGTCAGGACGCTTTCTGACACGCTCTGTCCATCCAGACGACCTCTGACCCCATCCCCTCTGATTTCAGGCGGCGCCTATCGGAGCAGCTGGCGCAGGCCCCCACCACCTTCAGGCGGGACCGGAGGACCCGTCTGCCGTGGCCCTCAAGGAGCCCTGGGAGGAGAAAGTCCGGTAGGCCAATCCCCGAGTCTGGACGCCGGGCCATCCCGCCCGGTGCTGACCGTCTCTGTCTCCGTCCCCCAGGAGGATCAGGGAGGGCTCGCCCTACGGACACTTCCCAACTGGAGGCTGCTGTCCGTCATCGTCAAGTGTGGAGACGACCTGCGGCAGGAGCTCCTGGCCTTCCAGGTGCTGCAGCAGCTCAAGGTAGCACCATGATGTCACTGACCGGCTATCCTCCGCTGGCATTTTAGCCAGCATGTTAACCAGTATGCTAGCCAGCATGCTAGCCAGTATGCTAGCCAGCGTGTTAGCCAGTATGCTAGCCAGCATGTTAACCAGTATGCTAGCCAGCGTGTTAGCCAGTATGCTAGCCAGCGTGTTAGCCAGTATGCAAGCCAGCATGCTAGCCAGTATGCTAGCCAGCTTGTTAGCCAGTATGCTAGCCAGCATGCTAGCCAGTATGCTAGCCAGCGTGTTAGCCAGTATGCTAGCCAGCGTGTTAGCCAGTATGCTAGCCAGCGTGTTAGCCAGTATGCTAGCCAGCGTGTTAAGATGGGAATTCAAAGGCAATTTGCCCCTTAAATGCTTGCTAATTGATGGCTGGTCTTGACCTTTGACCTGTTGCTGCCAGAGCGGCACCCACACCAGTTTCCTTCCCATCATGCATCTCTCTGTCCCCAGTCGATCTGGGAGCAGGAGCGTGTGCCGCTGTGGATCCGGCCCTATAAGATCGTGGTTCTGTCGGCGGACAGCGGCATGATCGAGCCGGTGGTCAACGCCGTGTCCATCCACCAGGTGAAGAAGCAGAGCCAGCTGTCGCTGCTGGACTACTTCCTGCAGGAGCACGGCGCCCCCACCACCGAGAACTTCCTGTCCGCCCAGAGGAACTTCGTCCGCAGCTGCGCCGGCTACAGCCTCATCTGCTACCTGCTGCAGGTCAAGGACAGGTGAGGCCCCGCCCCAGACGCTCCATGCGCTCGCCCCGCCCTGCTGACCCTGTTCCCCCCCACCCCAGGCACAACGGGAACATCCTGCTGGACGCCGACGGACACATCATCCACATCGACTTCGGCTTCATCTGTCCAGCTCTCCCAGGAACCTCGGCTTCGAGACGTCCGCCTTCAAGCTCACCGCAGAGTTCGTGGAGGTGGGTTGGTTGGTTCTGGTCTGGGTGGAGTTCTGTTAAGACCTTTTTCTTGTCTAAAAGGTTTCCAGCGACATTCAGGAAGATGAAATAAACTTTGTTAAAGCTGAGGGTTAAATTCACCCTGTCTCTTACCTGAAAGGAGGAGATGGCTTCAGCTCCTTTGGCAGGCAGGGTGTTTATTAAACCCTGGGCCTTGTCTGGCAGGTGATGGGCGGTCCAGATGGAGACATGTTTAACTACTACAGGATGCTGATGCTTCAGGGTCTGATTGGAGCCAGGAAGCACATGGACCGGGTTTTGCAGATAGTGGAGATCATGCAGCAAGGTGAGTGAGTGTCCTGCCCACAGCGCCCTCCTCTGGCCGCTGACTGACCCCCGTGTCCCCGTGTGGCCCCCAGGCTCCCAGCTGCCCTGCTTCCACGGCTCCAGCACCATGCGGGGCCTGAAGGAGCGTTTCCACATGAGCCTGACGGAGGAGCAGCTGCAGCTGCTGGTGGACCAGCTGGTGGACGGCTCCATGCGCTCGCTCACCACCAAGCTGTACGACGGCTTCCAGTACCTCACCAACGGCATCATGTGACCCCGTGTGACCCCGGCATCATGTGACCCCGTGTGACCCCGGCATCATGTGACCTCGGCACGCTTCCTCTTCTGTTAATTCCAGAATTTGTTCGCGTTTCCTTTAGAAATTTTCTTTGGTCTTCATCATCTGTGTGTCTTCCTCTTCCTCCGTGTTTCCATATTTGGGCAGAGGCTCCTCTTTGGCTGTTCAGCAGGACTTTAGCCAATCACAGAGCAGCCACTTTTAGTTGGAACTGTGAAATGTGAGCAGGTGGTTTCCAGGTGTGAACATCAATAAAAGCAGCCGGTGTCCACCTGCAGCGCTGCCGCGTCCTGATTCACCTGAACGACCTGGACCAGGTGACCTCTGACCTCCAGAGTAACTTGTTCAGGTTCATGGATAAATCAGTTCACTGATCCAGTTCATGACTCTGAGCGACCGGTTCTGGTTAGCAGAATAGAAGTTTCCATAGCAACGCATTGTTAGTGAAGTGGCTCCGCCCCCTCCTCACCGAAACGCTTACATAAGGTCATTTCCTCCTCAGCCTCACCTGTTCAGGTATGCAGTTCAGTCTGACCCGCAGCATAATTCCATGACCGCGGAACCGCCTGCAGCTGATGGACCCAATAGGCCCGGTTCTGGTTCCATGAGACCCGATCCGTCGGAGCGCTAGGCTTCGTTCTGGTTCTGGTTCCGACTAAATCACTTCCTGCTCTAATCAAGCCGCAACCCAATTCTGATGTGACCCGGTTGTTAATGGATCAAGCAGAACCAGGACCGTCCGGGTCCAGGCTCCTGGTTCTGTTGGTTCTGACTCCAGGAAGTGATTCTCCATCCAGAGCCGAACTCTGAAGGTTCTGGTTCCTGCTGCTGCTCTTCCGATTCAGACCACTGGGGGCAGCAGAGAGCCGCCACACAGCACTGAGACTCAGTTTCCCAGAGTTCCCCGGGGCCGGGAGGGGCGGGGCCTACCTGTCCACACCTGCAGACAATCTGAAGACTGAAGGAAGAAACGGCGGACCGCGGGAGGAGGCGGCATGCTGACAGGGAACTGACCGAACCGAACCGAAGGGTTCCGACCCGCAGCGCTTGGTCCAAGTCCTGTTTGGTTCCACCTGGACCCGCTAAGATCCAGCCGAATCCCTCTGGACCAGATTTCTCAACTCTGATCTGAAGGCAGAAGGAGAAGCAGAAACATGGTGAGTTCACGGACCGCAGGCAGATCCAGGAAAACAACCACACGGAGGTTCTGGTTCTGAGTCCAGTTGGCTTGGTTGAACTGATCCTAATCAGAACCGAACAAACTTCCACAAAACAGATATTCTGCTGGTTCTGTTAAACTGATGTGGATTCTGGAAATAAAAATGTAATTGAGATTAAAATATAGTTGAAATGATTTACATCAGAAACGGCTGAATAAAATCTGTTTACAGGCTGAAGAGTAAACTAGTTTTATATCCTAACCAACCAATCAGAGCAGCTGGCAGGTGGTGGGCGTCGGCTTATGGGCCAGATTCACCTGGGAAGATTTGAGCAAAATGTGCTGCTGATTGTTTACCTGGAGAGTAAACATGTCAACAACCAGCCTCACATTTCCTGCTTAGTCTCAGCTGAT